>NC_072781.1:24913344-25100844 GCF_022539595.1 Amphiprion ocellaris | reverse complement strand
TTCAAACGGCCTAATGGATATCAAATGATGCATAACATCAACATACAACAAGATTATAAATACATATGAGTCCCTGAGGGTAAGGTCACAGTCCTGATGCTTTTCACTCAATGACAGCACGGCAACATGCTTAAAGTGAAATGTTCACCATCTTAGTTTAGCATCTTTGCATGACCAAATTAACACTGATTATTGAAAAAATCTCAAAAGAAAAGTTAAGGGATTGCTAAAGTTAAAAGAATTTATGCTGCATGAAATGTTGACCCAAATTTCTTGACAAACTGTCCAACATTTCATCCATCCATCCATTATCTATACACCGCTCAATCCTCACTAGGGTCGCGGGGGGGCTGGAGTCTATCCCAGCTGACTCAGGTGAAGGCAGGGGACACCCTGGACAGGTCACCAGTCTGTCACAGGGCCACATATATAGACAAACAATCACTCTCACATTCACACCTACGGGCAATTTAGAATAATCAATTAACCTCAGCATATTTTTGGACTGTGGGAGGAAGCCGGAGTACCCGGAGAAAACCCACGCATGCACAGGGAGAACATGCAAACTCCATGCAGAAAGATCCCGGGAAAGCCGGGACGCGAACCAGGGATCTTCTAGCTGCAAGGCGAAAGTGCTAACCACTACGCCACTGTGCAGCCCTCCAACATTTCACTATATCCAAATTGTTAAACAATGTCAACCTTATGCTAACATGAAAGGAAAAGTCTGGAGATGACCAAAATCTGTCGGGTTCATGAACCGTAAACATCTTTGAGTAGATGATGAGATATTTCACAAGACACGTCCAAAACTACATAAAAAGTAATTAGGATTCATCATGTGATCTATTGATATCTGCACCAAATGTCATAGTAGTTAAATATTTCAGTGTGGGCCAGATGTGGCGGATTGACAAACCGACATTGCACAGCAAAGCTCAGACAGAAGATTTCAGTTTATTTAATCCTAAAACCACATAACATTCTCTCATTAAATCGAAATAATGCGAAACGTAATCAGGAAACGATATGTCAGGCACTAATTAGCAAGGAAATGCAAAATACGAGAGTCATACAATGACAGCAACATACTGTACACGCTGTAAAAATATTCAATTTCACATGATTATTATTTGGCAGGTGTTTGACTTTAACAAGAAACATCAGCAAAACTGATTTGAAAAATGGGACTTTGCTAATTAGAAAAAACTGTTCTGTGGTTGTAGCTTGTCAGGGTACTGGCATTTATGTGGCGTAATGAATGTAGGACACTTCCTTCCCCTGGCCTCTGCTATAAGTGTGGCCATAAGGCATGACGGCTACATTACACATTATGTCTCTATGATATGTTGCATACTGTGGTATGATATGGTGGTCATAAAGACGGATAGCAGGCCTTCTCTCCCTGCATGACAATCTGATTCTGGCCCTGAGCCTGGGTAATCACTGAGAGGCCGGGCTCATTCACAACACCAGCTAAACCCGTCCCACACAGCCACTCACTCAGCACAGTTATGCTATTTGTACAGTATAAACATTTTGGATGATTATATGTAATTACCCAGAGCAGCACGGACATCCACGGATGGACTCACACAAACCTGCACACACTGACCTCAGGGATTCTCTTCCATGCTGAAAAGTGTTTACTGAGTAATAAGGCAATAGTGAAAGAAGTCTGAGATGTGCTCCCTGCCAAGATCCTCTCCAAATAAACACCCCCATTAAGTATTTTCATGTCAATGTCCTCACTTATTGCCTTACTCCATAATTTCACTTCCTTCTCTGTCACTCTCTGCTCCCTCAAACTACAGCGCTGACCGTCAGGCTTCATTCCTCAAGATCTAATGTGGCTGTGTAGCTCTCTGTCTTCACAGTGCCATCGGTCTCGCCTCATAGAAACTTCCTTCTCACCTTTCTAGCTCAGCTGCCAATCATGTGTTCTGAGCCCACGCCTGGGCTAAGTAAAGCCCCTTACTGAACTAGACAGGACATGTTACATTTTACAGCTGCGTCTCTCAAACACCAGGGCCTGAGACTTTGACGCCTGCCCTCCGTCTCTTCCTGACAAAACAGTGTTATACACCGATCAGGCATAACATTGTGACCACCTGCCTAATATTGTGTGGCATCTGGTATCAAGGACTGTTGCCATGGGAGGTGTGGGGTTGCTTGACCTGCAATGTTCAGATGGGTGGTACATGTCAAACACCCACATGAATGTCAGGACTCAAGGTTTCCCAGCAGAACATTGCATTTATAGCAAGACGATCAATTTCTTCACTTCACCTTTCAGTGGTCATAATGTAGTGGTTGATCGGTGTATAATAGTAGTCAAATAAAAGAGACAAAGTTGTGCTAATACTAAAATTAACCAACCTTTTCATTAAATATCTTCAAAGAACCCAGAGGATCTTTTTGCACGTGTTTTTTCATCTAGTTAAACATTTTCTTAACAGGAAGTACACTTGACGTCAAACAGGAAACTGAGGTATACAGTCGATGGGCAACACATTACTTATGTAAAGGGTCTTTTTCTTTTAATTTGTCACCTGTCATTAGCTCTATAATAAAGCAGTGAAAATGCTGTGGGGAAAATTGGACAGATTTAGCCTTTTGCTACAGCTAGAACTATTTATCAGTGAGCGCAGGAAGTTCATTCACATGGGAAGGGGAGGTTTGATGTCCTGTGGGGAGTGGTTATCTTGTGTTGTACATTTATCCTGGTTTCTTTCACAGATTAAAGGGCAGCCAAGAATATTGTGACCTCTGAAATAAAGAAGCCAAAGACAGAATTAGAGCCAGGCCATGTTAGCATGTCTGTGTACCTCATTAACCATGCCACAGTGAAACTTCCACCCACACTCTCAGCCTGGCCTACATGATTCTTGAAACATCTTTATACAGAGCCTTTTGCCTAAAAACCGCCCCGCCGGGCCGTTAATGGTATTTACACCCTCTGCATTATTTACATTGGGAAAGGAGTAAAGAAAACATGTTTTATGAGAATGTTCCACCCGTAAAGACGTGATGTCAGCACCATGGCCTTGTATACAGGGTGAGGCGAGGTAAACAAACACTTCTCCCATCTTTCTCTCTCCGTCATTTGCAGGGAAGTCAGAGTGAGCAGCGCCTTCCTCTCTGCTCGCTGGTCCTGGCCGTTGATTCACATTCGGAGCTCAGAGTCGGGGGCCTGAACGAGAGCCAGGGGCTAGTGTTAGTAGACCGTGGAGAGACCAAGGGAAGTACCTCATCCGACACACACAGCGCAAGGAACCAAGAGAAGCATCTCTTCTGCATTGCTCATACATATGCACACTCTCGCTGTGGAGCCACAAGCACTAGCAGTAAACACTCAGGCCTCTCACAGGATGCTCTGTAAATATTTACAACTCGGCATGCGTTAAAGGGAGAGGACCGTGGCGGAACAGGCAGGACCGGCTGAACGTGACCAGTCCGGCCAACTGCCTCCACCCACCACACATCTCCATCCGCTCCACCCCCACCAACCCATCACTGGACTCCCAGTCCGCTGAGTAAACAACTTATTCAGTGAGCTAAAAGCTAATGTAAACTGTCACCTCCTGTCAGTGGAGGTGAATGTACATCAGAAATGTTTGCATCAGGCAAAATAGTGGCTAATGTTGAGTTTACTCTTCACTGTATCACTGTTTAAAGCTGACAGACTCATTATGTTACATGGTCCATATAGTTACATGCTATTATGCCACTAACCCAAAATTTGGTCTTTGAAGATCCTTCTGCCAAAAGCCCTATCAGACAGAAGATTTTGCCATTATTTTCTTGTTTTAAGTGGTGTACAACAATATAAAACCAGTGGTGATTCTGTAACTGGTATTGTACCAGTGCTGACCAGTAGCCACTATGGTCTGAAGTGTCTGCTGTTTAGTGCTTGTACTGTGTAGTGGCTGTATCTAAGCTTTTTCCATTGAAAGTAGCTGCTTTTTGAGGATAGAAACGAGGTGAACTTAAATAATTAAGTTGCAGGGCATACAACCAAAATCATCAGCTCAACTGATCGACAGCGAGCAGAATGGGACCACTAGTAACATGTTCCCTGCTGAGGAATAATGTTTTAGCTTGTGATAAAATCATTCAAATGTATCGTGTGAAATGTAGTGTACCAGCACTGGTCCATTTTGGAGCTGCACAGTGGCTCGGTGGTTAGCATCGTCGCCTCGCAGCTAGAAGATCCCCGGGCTGGGATCTTTCTGCATGGAGTTTGCATGTTCTCCCTGCATGTGTGGATTTCCTCCGGGTTCTCCAGCTTCCTCCCACAGTCCAAAAACATGCTGAGGTTAATTGGTAATTCTAAATTGTCTGTAGGTGTGAATATGAGTGTGATTGTTTGTCTGTACATGTAGTCCTGTGATAGACTGGTGACCTGTCCAGGGTGTCCCCTGCCTTCACCATAAGTCAGCTGGGATAGACTCCAGCCCCCCATGACCCTAATGAGGATTAAGTGGTGCATAGATAATGATGGGTGGATGGATGGTCCATTTTGATGTTTGTCATGTTTTGCCTCAATAACAAACTTCCCATTTGAAGGCCTCCAAAATGCACTGCTGGGTGTTACATCTGCCCAGTGTTCAGATTGCAAACTTAGAGCGTTCTAAGATTTACACACATGGACAAAATTGTTGGTACCCCTCAGTTAATGAAAGAAAAACCCACAATGGTCACAGAAATCATTTGACACTGACAAAAGTAATAATAAATAAAAATCAGATATTGCTTTTGAATCGTGGTTCAACAGAATTACTTTAAAAAAATAAACTCATGAAACAGGCCTGGACAAAAATGATGGTACCCTTAACTTAATATTTAGCAGTTTTGTCTCGTCTGTCCATAGGACATTCTCCCAGAAGCTTTGTGGCTTGTCAACATGCAGTTTAGCAAATACCAGTCTGGCTTTTTTAGGATTTATTTTCAGCAATGGTGTCCTCCTTGGACGTCTCCCATGAAGTCCACTTTGGCTCAAACAATGACGGATGGTGAGATCTGACGCTGACTTACCTTGACCTTGGAGTTCAACTTTAATGTCTTTAGAGGTTGTTCTGGGCTCTATTGTTACCATTCATATTATCCGTCTCTTCCATTTGTAGTCACAGGAACATCAAGCTGCTTGGAGATGGTCTTCTAGCCTTTACCTTTAACATGCTTGTCTATAATTTTCTTTCTAATCTCCTGAGACAACTCTCTCCTTGGCTTCCTCTGGTCCATGTTTAGTGTGGTACACACCATGTCACCAAACAGCACAGTGACTACTTGTAACCCTATAAATAGGCTGACTGACTGATTACAAGTTTGTAGACACCTGTGATGCTAATTAGAGGACACACCTTGATTGAACATGTCCCTATGGTCACATTATTTTCAGTCTTTTCTAGTGGTACCATCATTTTTGTCCAGGCCTGTTTCATGAGTTTATTTTTTAAAATAATTCTGTTAAACCACGGTTCAAAAGCAATGTCTGATTTTCACTGGTTAATTTACATAGAATTTTTATTTATTATTACTTTTGTCAGATTCAAATTATTTCTGTGACCATTGTGGGTTTTTTCTTTCATTAACCGAGGGGTACCAACTATTTTGTCCATGTGTGTACAATGCCTTATTTATACATTTAAACATAACATTTCAGAAAATGTGTATATAAAACACTTTTGGGGAAGTGTCATGCTGATTTATTAGTTTAAAATTTCACCTTATTTACCTGTAGTGTCTCTGCTTGAGTCAATGAAGTGAACCTGTAATCTTCAACAACCATCTACACTTAGCAGACACTAGCCACCTTTATACATTATACCAGACTAAGTAGACTAAAGCTCTAACAGTCAAACTCCTGAGTGTGCTGAACTGAGAAATTATGTGTTTCATTGCTCATGGATTTAAGCTGTCATGCTTTAGAGAAAGACCATGGTATTTATTTGCTGAGAAGTTCTACGTTATGCTCTAACTTACAGGCCTCACAGAACTCCTGCTGCCTCTGGATCAAGATAATTGGGGAATGAATCCCATTAGACTATAGCTTCCTGCCTTGTCTTGGTAGATAGCTTTCCTACTGACTGAAGAAATCACATGCGTTTATATTTCTCAAAGTTGCAGCCAACTGAACAACTGAACTTTTAAGTATTGTTTTTATTGAAGGTTTCTAGGAAGTCTGATAGCTGTTTGAGCCTGTAGTGCCAGTTGGGTGGGGTTTCAGCCAGTAGCACACAAATACACGCGCACACATTGTTTCACTGTGGAACTAGAACAGGGTCACGTAAAGTTGACAACCACAGGTAAGCACAGAGACGGGACTTTCAAGGGTGGATTTAGAAGACTAGTGTGAATCAGGGTCAAGGAGTCACCAGAGATTCTAATGGGGTTCTCCTCGCTACCATGGAAAACTGTTTACTTTCACTTTAGTTATTAGTTGCAATTATAGCTCATTAAGAATAGGAATACTTTGCTTAAATCCTTCACTTTTATAATTAAATCAACAGACAAAAAATCTATGGGGAAACTCATCAAATGAAAGGTTATCAGAGTCTAACTGGAGGTTTGTGACATAGAAATGATTAACAACCTCTGCTCTCTGCTTCTCATTTGGCAAATTTCCAGTCATCTGGCATCCATATATTCTACAGCAAGGTCTAAAAAGCTATATGCTGTTACCACTTGACCTCAGGTCTGGGCTTAACATGCCAAAACAATACCAGGACGAGCGTCGAGCTTCCCAGCACAGCAGTAGAACACAAATAGTAACTTCTAGAAGTCGTCGGCCGCCACTACAGAGGAGAAGGGAAACTGGAGGAGGAGGAAAAACAGCAGGACGAAGAAGAGGTGGAAATGGGTGGTGGCTGGGAAGTGGGACTCTTCCTGCCCTAATCACAAGTCAGAGAGTGTTTCCTTTCATTGTAGGAGCTCCAGACCCCATTAACCAGCAAGACCCCTGCTTACACACACACAAACAGCACCGCATACACATCCTTTATAGAAAAAGTTCATCTTTTACAGACATAACATATATGAATGTTAATACATTCACTCAAGCATTATATGCAGGTTTGCTGATTGACACACTGAGCCACACACTCTCATGTTCTCACACACACTCTGGGTCGCAGGTACGTGGATCCTACTTGGCAGGGCCCTGGCGCATTGTGCAGCCCTTTGGCTCTGCTCTGATAAACACTTCATTATGAAATCCTGAGGACACAGTAAATATTTGCCGAGGCGCTTATCAGCCTGGCTTATCTTGGCGGGAACACCAAGCACCACATGACTCCCGGGCCTTTTATTTTCTTAATGCATTTGCTGCTGCCGATAACTAGGCAGAAGTGCCCCGCATAATAAAGTTCTTCTTTGAAAGGCTCCTGGAAATCCAGGCACCACAACAACAGTAACTTCGTGCTGAAATGTCGGCCATGAGGTCCAGACGTGACTGCATGTGATGCTGTAATCAGAGTTTGCAGTGAAATTGGATTTATTTCAGCTGGAGAGCTGTAAATTTCACCACTGTCCCAATTTTACCTGCGCAGGTGACTGATAGTAGAAACACATTTACAGCTGCAGAGTTAATCAGTTACAGGGTTATGTCAGGTCTTGATAGGTCCACCTCTGAAGTAATTTCCCTCACATAACAACTTTCAGATGGAAGAACAACATTTAAGGTCGCTGGGATGCGACTGAAGCGCATTTATTATGGTACATTTTGCCATTTATTTAACAGTAGAGGTGCTGCAATGTGTGAAAGTTAACAGTTAATAAATAATACGGGTACAAGAATATCACAAATAATTCAGTGGCAGTCACAGTTTGGCTGAGACTCCAACATGGAACAACAGCACAGTTATGGGTACAGATGCCTACATACACTCCTGTGTTGAGGGTAATTATACCAACAAAGAGACAAAACACAATAAGCTAAGTTAAAACACAACAAAGAAAAAACAACTCCACGGATATCACAATAAAAAAGACAGTTACTTATTTAGATTAAAAATGTACAATTTATTTCAAAAACATCTTTAAAAAACCCAGTTGGGGCTCCTCATACTGCTTCAGATGTTCAGATATTTCCTCTCTAAACATCTCAGATGGTTTCTATTTGAGGTCCAGTTATTTCACAAAAAAAAACTAAATTTAGTTAAAATAATTTTAAAAATTACAGCATAAACTTGCTTTTCCTCCTTTAGTCTTGTCATGATCGCTCAGATTAAACTTGTGACCCTCAGGAGGGCCTGATTGGGAACCGCTGGACTAAACTAGCTGCTTTAATTTGACCAAAGGACTGTAGAACGAGTACTTTCACTTTTGATGCTTTAAGTCCAGTTCTCAGATCCTACTTAAGCACTTGTACTTTAACTTTGTTGCATTGGTGCTTCAGGTTCTGAGTACTTCTTCTGATACAGCTCAGTCTTCATACAAGTGGCTGCTCTCAGAGAAGGGGAATGCTATTGTATATTATACTATAAAACTATCATAATGCCGGACTTATTAAAAGATTAACATCTTATCCTCATGGCAATGATCCAGCCTAACTCACCAACACATTCAGCTGACATGCCTGCGGCTCTGCCCTCCTAAACATTTTCCATTTTGACATTCCAGAGCTGTCACGGTGCAGACAGCTCATCGCGGTGTTTGAGCAGAACATTGCACATTATGTAATACTACATAACCTTTATTTAGGGCTACAGGTTTCTGTGTCACTTCTCCGCTTTCATTATAAGCCTTCAAAGGCAGGCCTTTGTGTCACAGAGCACCACCCATAGGTTAGCCTGCAGTTCAGACAGGAGACGGGGTTCAGGGTGATGTCTGTCTCTGGTCAGTGCTTTTACTGTATGCTGAGGACAAGCCTCCCCCTCCAGTCTCAGGCCAAGTAGTGTCAAGCAGCAGCTGGAGCTCCGCTATGCTGCCTCCAGGCTTTTTCCACTGCAGCAGGAAGACTATTTGCTCACACCTGATGTGTTTATGTGAGCAACACTCACTGGAAGTCACGTTTCAGAGGCACTAATGTTCCAACTGTTGAATCCTCACACTCACATCTGCAAGAAACCACAACCTGGAGCTTTTTCAAAATGACTTTTATTGGGAGAACTACAAAAAAATGTACAGTACAAAGTTAACAGTCTCACACTCAATTTGTAGTGAACTGACTCCCCAAAAAATATTACAACTCTCGTTGTCTTTTTGTCCGTTTTTTGTTACATTCAAAAAGCTTTACTTCTGATAAAGTAGTCAAAAGTACATAGTGCGCATCCCCCTGTACCTACTATGTACAAACCAAACGTGTTCATCCACTTCCCTCTAGAAAACTCTCAAGACTAGATCTCAATATCAAAAAACAAAAAAAAGAGTAAAAGGAAATCAAAATAAGAGGAATGGGGATTTAGAGAAAGGTTACGGTTGTTTTTGTCAGAGTGTCTGAGTGGTAACAACCTTTAAAAAAAAAAATCCAACACTACATTCAGTTCAACCTGTGTATAAAACGATGCCATGTAGGAAAAATACTTTATTTGGTTAATTTTAAGGCATGTCAAGATGGTGAACCCCATAGGCACTACACAATAATACTGGGGCACAAGGGATTGCTACATTCTTTAGCACGTGGCTGGAATCACAGTGTGACCTCGTGCAAACAGAGAGAAAACAAAAATACTTTTTGGTTAATTTATTGACTTGGGTTCTTTGTCACTGAAGTCTGATCTAGATCAACAAAAAGAAGTAAGGTTTGGACGGTCTGTACAACCACATTGTTTATACATTCTACAGAAACATCTAAATAGGGTTCCTCCAAAAAAAAAAAAAGCCTTCTACAGCACTGACACACAACCTCAGGAGCAAACAGCAATCACGCAAACTTTTTTTTTTAATAAACGTAAACAAGGAAACAAAATTAATGAAATAAATATCACATACGTTCTCTTAAATTAAGATTTTTTTTACTCATTTACAATAAAAATAACCGAGTGAAGTTACAAAAAAAGGAGAAAAAACAAAATATATATATTACTGTGAAAAGAACATACACTCCACTTTATGCAGATTAATAATGGCGATCATAATTTAAACATAAAAGAATATAGATCTATTGCTTCATCATACTTGATAAATACAGTATGGACACAAATTACCAATGTAGCCTATACTTTTTTCACAAGATAATAAATAAGTTAAATAGTCCATAGCCAGTTATGCACCGCTATGTAAATCACTCAAAAACAGCTAAAAAAATATATATTCAACCATCAGCAGTGATTTCCCCAAACAAACCCAACTCAAGAGTGCTTTTTAACCAAGCAACAAACTAGACTAACCAAAAACCACTGGGTGGCGCTGGGAGAAGACAAGTCTGGAATGGAAGTTGAAGCTTTCAGAGAAGAAAGAAAAAAACAAACATTTTGATAAAGGAAAAAAATGTTACTTTAAGTCAAGGCATATTCTTGGCAGGATGGGAGGAAATCTGAAACCGCTTACAGTCTCTTCTTCTTGTCAAGTCATGTTACACACACATCTAATCCCAGGAAAAGTGTGGCTTGCCTGATAGAGCAAAAAAAGGGAGAGCGGGCTGCCGTGAGCCCCTGGGCAAGGCACTGATGGAATGCCTTCTGTTTGCTATCTAAGTTTTAATACAGCTATATTACATACAAGGAAAAAAATACTACACTAATGCCAGGTCAAGGACACTTTAAACTGTATGAAGCTCTATTGATCCCTGTGGGTGAAACTCTTCTCTTGCCCCCCTCCAGGGAGGTCCGAGCAGAGGCAGCACCCTGGAGCTGGTAGGGATTCAATGTCTTGCTCAAAGGCACTTCAGCAGGGTGGATGCTGCTGAAACAGGGTGGAGAGCCGGAGGGGGTGACGGGGCTCAACCTGGGTTCCTCCGCTTGAAGGACAGTCTACCTCACTCTCTGACACCCCCCCGGAGCCGTCCGTAATCCACATGAAAACGAAACACATTAGTCATCTGAAATCGACAGCCTGCTGAAGATTGGCAAACGCCTTCCAGCGTCCAGACTCGGGGACTCGGAGCCGCTGAGGCTCCCGGAAGAGCTGAGGGACCCGCTCGCATAGCTCTCCCGGTCAGAGAGCGAGTCTGGCGGGCTGGGAGGAGGCTCGAACACCGGCGACTCGCTGAGGCGGCGCAGCGCCTGCAAGTGGCTCATGTTGTAGGTCGGAGGGGAGGACGGGCACACGCTGCTCTGCATGTTCCCGTAGTAGGCACCGCTGGAGTGGTTGTTGGCGTAGCCGCTGGGGGTGTGCACAGCCAGGGGAGCCAGCAGGGCTTTTAAGTCCTGTCCGGGGAAAGAGAAGGCACTGTTGATGCAGGACACGGAGTTGGGAGACAGAACTTCTTCGTAGAAGCTGGAGGCGGAGGTGCAGGAGGAGGCTGTGGTGGGAGGCGGAGGGGTCCGGGACGTGGGGCTGTCGAGCAGGGGAGACTCGAGTCCGTGGTGGGTGGAGAAGCCGGAGAAGCTGAGGCTGTGGTGAAGCTTTGGTCTGTCCCGCTGGGTGTAGCCGAGCTGCTGCGGCGGCAGGACCTCCCTCTGGCCGTAGCCGCACAGCTCCCGGGCTGACCTGGGCTCCCCCGCCTGCACGTTGGCATTGGCGGGCGGAGCGGGCCGGCGCTCGTCGGCGTTGTGGATAAAGTGACACCGGGGGCCGTACGGGCAGAAACCGATGGTATGGAAGGTGCGGCACGGCTCCGTTTTGTACTTAGGGTGGCGGGACAAGCTCCTCAACTCGTGGTAGCCGTGAGCGAACTGACATTTCTCCCCGTACTTGCACGACCCGTTCTCCTCGAAGGGCCGGCACAGCTCGGTCTTGTAGCGGGTGGAGTTAATCTGAGAGCCGGGCTTCTGCTGCAGGACGCCCCGGTCTCCGTTCTCGCTGTAAGCGCGGTCGCGGAACTTGTTCTCCTTGTTCATGAGGGCCGTGGCGCTGCTGTTGCTGCTCGGTGTGTTCTCCTTCAGACTGCCGTAGGAACCCAGGGAGTATTTGTTGCCGTTGTTCATCGCCTCCACGTTGCTGGTCGAGTTTCTGCGGAAAAATCCCGGTGTGAAGGAGCCGGAGCCCGGGGTTGTGACCGGAGCCCCCACCGCTTTCTTGTCCAGCATGCTGTTGATGTGGAGGGCGTTCATGTTCATGCTTTTATCCTGCTGTTGGAGAGAAAGGACACATGTTAGCAAAGTATTCAAACTGTGCCACCGTTCTGACCACATGGCGGGTATGAGACTTTATTTGCCTGCAACTTGTTGCAGCTGAACACATGGCCGCTAATTCAGCGCCAAAGCGTTGCAAACCGAATGCAAAATGACGACAAAAAACCCTCCTCGTAACTTGTTAGATATTTACCTTATAAAGCATGTCCATGTCGTAGAAAGCAGACAAGACGGTCGCTGACATCTCGTTTCCCCAAGTTTGCTGCCGCACTCCCTCTTTCATGGGGGACCGACCAGGATCCTTGAATGCGACGAGCGATTGTTTGTGCCACGACTGGTTTTGGTTGTGGAAAAGTTCGCAAAAGTGGCTGTAAAAGTTTATGTGCAGTTCGAGCCCGTAGAAGAAGAAAACGGGGGGTAAGGTTTGTATTGTTGAGTTGTAGTTGCTTTAATCTCCTCCCCTGCAGAAGCGCTGAACCAGAGTGCTTCACTGTGAGCTGCGGGCTGTTTGCATGGCTATAAAAGCCTGGCGGTGGCCAGGGAGGGGCGAACTCCAGTCGGTGAAAACTTTTGCGAGGAGCCGCCTCCTTCCCTCCTCTCCGAAAAAAAACTTCCATTCACCGGTTGGCCACCTATTCTTCAACACCACGCCTTGAAATCCAACCCCGGCCGCCCCCCCTCCACCATCCCTGCCCTCCACACACCCCTCTCTACTCTTTTTTTTTTCTCCCCCTTCTTTTAATCACACAACCAATTTTGTGGAAGTTGGTTTTGCTCTTTGGGGTGACTCTCGCTGAGAAAGAATGTAGTTCCATCGGGGGAGATCTAGTGTGAATGCAAGCAGCGCATTAATCACAGCCACAGCTGAATCCTGCAGGACAGGAGACGCTGGGTGCAGCTCAAGAGCTTCTTTAGACTAAATGGTTCCTCAGCCCTCCAGTCCTGGGGGTAGAACCAGCGACACCCCTCCAGCCTCTGGCCCAGCACACTTGGGAGCAGACGCATATTCGTAATGGAAGGAAACTCTGCGAGAACCTCTCCCTCCCTCCCTCCCTCCCTCCCCCCCTCTCTCTCCCTGTGGATGGGGTGAGACCACAAGTATGAACAGAGAGGAGTCCAGGCAGAGTGCAGTACAATTTTTAGAATCCACTGGTTGCATAATAAACTTCCAGAGTGCAACAGCAGCCTATTCCAGTCTACACATGGAAAATGGGCAGTTGGTGCCTACTGTTGCTCACATGACCTACTTTTGTCTTATGTAAAAAAAAAACCAACACAAAACTCAACTTTAAAGCGCTGACTTTCACCTTCAGATGAGAAAAGTGTAGCTGTGCAGCGCGGCATGCAGAGTCATTACAGCACTAACTGGATTTGCTCTGGTTAAAACTTTTTCTCTAAGTTGTTTTTCCCCAATCTCAGACTGCAGGAATGTGGTTTTCTAGTGGAGCAGCAGAGCAACACTGCCCCCATGAGAGCAAAATGTGAAGTGACTGGGAAAAGAGTGAGGCGCCACCTGCTGAGCAGAGCTGGTGCAAGATCTAGAGGTGCATTCAGGACAATCAGGCTCTAATATCATCATCTTCTTAATGCTGTTCTGCATTTTTGTGGGGAAGAAATCCTCGATGTCTCAATTCTTTCACAAAGAGATTAAAGTAAAGCTCCAAACACACAAACACATGAGTTTCAAGGATGTTTTCTTCATTGCAACTAAGCATGCCTCCCTAAATAACAAAACCACTCACCCCTTCCTATGTACGATTGAATAGTGCCGTGTGGTTGCAATAATCTGCCCTCATCTCAGCGTGATTTGACCTTCCCAGGATGGCAGAATGTTCACATGAAAATGTCAAACTACTCTCAGTCTAACTCTTGGAGTTATGTCAACTTTAAAAACCACAGTGGAAAGATTGCAGAGTTGGCAGCAGAGGACGGGACTCTATATCAGGGCTCTGAAAGGCAGATATTTTAGTCAGGAGGGTATAAAAAAATAAACAGCATTCAACACATATCATCAGAAACTGCCGGTTTCTGCAACGCTGGTAACCATTAAATCTTTTCCATATATTTTTCACAATTGGAAGGGCGGTTATAAGAGTTTTCTTTCTGTGACATGATTCAATACTGTTAAGTGCGGAATGGTTTGGTTAGAGATGGAAGGAAAGAGGTTAAAAAAAAAAGGGAAAATAGCAACAAGCGAAAAACAAGTGACATAAGAGCTTGGAATCTACTACTACCAACCCTAAAATTAGGCTGAGGGCTGCCCCGAGACTATTTGCAAAGTTGTGATAAATAGTTTAATGTGAAGGACAGACACAGCGAGGCTCCTGAGAAATCCCTCGAACATGTCCTCGTCCGCAGAAACCGCTCTCCCATCACACGGCTCTGTTTTTATTGGGGGATGTTAAGCTGTTCCAAAACATTACGTCAGTTTTACTGTACCAGGAAACATGGCTACCAGGGAGAGAGAAGGGTCCAGCTGTATGAGAGGGCAGCGTGAATACACACACACACACACACACACACACACACACACACACACACACACACACACACACACACACACACACACACACACACACACACACACACACACACACACACACGGAGGACAGTAGTCCATTGTGCCTGCCTCCTAATTACATAACCAGGAAAACTAGAGGGAAGCATAAAAACTCAGTCCAATGGGAAGAATCCCGCAGTAAATTAAATATCACAGGAAAATAACACCTCGTATAAACATACAGTAGAAGCCAAAGCACCCACTGAAATACAACTTTGGTGACGTGTCGGCGCAAACACTTGCTCTCACAATCCCATGTCTCCGCTCGCTCCACAGTCTCGGCACTGAAGTTGGTGCTCGAAGCTTTGGGCGCTGAGTTGTTTGGTTCTGACCTTAAATCCCCTGGTAGACATGGTAGAAAGCAGGACGCTCTGTGCGCTCAATGCTGACGCTGTTGAAGTTTGTCGTGTGACACATTCCCGCTGATAACAGAACACTGCATCAAGTGTTGTTTTGCACAAGTTCGGCCTGAACTATTGGTATGGCTTCACAACAGCCACACATCTCCACACGTTCACAAAGCGTTAGTATTATTACTGTCTGTGAGTGCTTTGAACATCTCTTCGCAAAATTCACACCATTAAAGACGCAAACCATTCAGTTTTATCGCTTTCATTTTAGAAGAACAGTGGAATACAAATGAAGAAACAGTAATCATACAAATTAAAAAACAACCAGTGGGAGCAACAGTTCTAAGACATATTAGGAAAAGACAGTAGAAAGTAAAAAAACAAAATCCTCTTTCCTTTTTTACTTTGACTTGATAATTAAAAGACTTCCCCACAAAGCCAGTCTGTGGTCACCTCTGTCGGTTCATTAAAGTTTGTGTGATTACTTAACTTATGAACAATTGGTGCCGTTACAGGCAAACCCCGCTAACTCCTTTAGCCTCTCCAGCACATCCAGAGCCAGTGTGGCCCTCTGATGTCGCAGCGTCAGCCGGGCGTGCTCCATGGTGCAGGAGAACTGAGGCAGGGCTGGGAGGGAGTCCAGGGCCCGCTGGGAGCTCAGAGCCTTGGCCTGGGCCCGGCTGTGGATTCGGTGGACCTGCTCCAGCCCTGCACTTCCCGGTCCCTGGGTCTGCTTGGAGGTCATGGTGAGGGTGCTGAGGTGTCTGTGCAGCAGCTTGACCCACTGGACCGGCTCAGCCCACAGGTTCAGATCCCCCTTCTCAAACAGGAAGTCCTCTTCATCCTGCACACAGGCAGAATGGAAGTCAGTTTACTGCATGTTCATTTGAAGCAGTGTTTTTTGTAATTTAGAGATGCGTGTCTGCTGACTAGCAAATTCAAGTCCAACATTCACTCTCATAGCTCTGTTTCCATCAACTCCTCAGAGGAAAATCCGGCTCTTTAGCTGCTAAATGGTCCAATTTTTTTGAGTAAGTTCTGACTGACTTAAAACACATGACTGATCATGTTTTTGTTTCTTTCTGTTTCAGTATGAAACATGGTCAATACCAAAAAACAAACTGTGAGGATTTCTCTTCATCTGTCTCTTGTAGATGGTAAAAGTTTTGTTTCTTCTTCAAGTTTTTTCACTGGTTAGCAAATAACTGTTTTTGTTTCTTGCGTGGATTATTTGAAAGTTTGCTTCAAATTCACTTGACAACTATATGGAAACACAGCTTTTGTTTTTGTCTGTTTTTCGGTTCCAGGTAGGATGTAGTTTTTTTTTTCCTTACAGAGAAAAGCTACCTGTTACGGCTGGAACACTAAACCACAATAAACCAAAACAATACACATGCAGGCCTGCAAATCAAAACAGAGAGCTCAAAAACACACAAAAAAAGTCTGTAGAACTGAGAGAAACTTGCAAAATTAGGTGTAACAGTCTCTGGGTTTGAATCTGTGAGTGACAGCTTTCACATTACATAAAGTCACTAGACTCATAGTCACAAGAAGCAGCAGTTTATGGTTACTTTGCTGAAAGTTGTAACCTACAATGCCTCTCAGAATGCAGCAGAACCAAACAGGAACCAAAACTAAACAGATGGCTAAACAAAGTGTGGGTGGAGAGCAGAAACCTTGGTGTCTTAAAGCACTCTGCTATTTTGACTACTTGTGTGAGCAGAATTAAACAAGAGCAACAAGCTATCTGTCCCTGTCACTCCACACTTTACAGACACAATGTTAAACATCAGTCGCAGGCCCAACATTGGGTCGACCGATGTTTCAATATAAAACTCAATAAAAAAACAAAAATGGTTAAAGAACAAGCAGTTCATGGCCAAGTGCTGTGTAGACACTAAAAATGAAACAGTAACAGTTAAGTTATACTTAATAAAAATCATTGTTAGCACGTCTAGTCTGTACTGTGAACATCATGAACTGTTCCTTCGGACTGCTCATGATGTTCTCGTACCAAAGTGCAACAATCTAAGTTGCCAGTATGTATTTGCTCTGAGGTCACTATGACAAATTCATGAAAAATACTAAACTGTCTAATAAAGTCAACAAAAAGGCAAAAAAAAACCCCCAAACTTAAAACATAAAAACAAAAATAAGAGCAACATGACAGACACTCACCAGACTGGAAGCTTCGTCATCGTTGCCTTCGTCCTCTCCCAGCAGCCACTCAGTGAGAGCGAGGACGCCGGCTGGTATCTGCCTCCACAGCGCCAACAATCCACACAGCAGCTCCACACCGGAGTCCAGGGCTGCCGGGGGACACATGGACACACCGCCCACATCTGAGCAGAAGAGAGAAAGTGAATTTATATCAAGAATCTGCACACGGTGTTTGACATACACTGCCCGTCCAAAAAAAAAAAAAAAAGTTGCACATTCTAATGTTTCATTGGACCACCTTTAGCTCTGAGAACGACAAACATTAGTCGTGGCATTGTTTCGATAAGCTTCTGCAAAGTCACAGCATTTATTTCTGTCCAGAGATGCATTCATTTTCCACCAAGATCTTATATTCATGATGGGAGAGTCGGACCACTGTGCAAAGTCTTCTCCAGCACATCCCAAAGATTCTTAGTGGGGCTGATGTCTGGATTCTGTGGAGGCCAATCCATGTGTGAAAATGATGTCTCATGCTCCCTGATCCACTCATTCTCAGTGTGAGCCCCATGAATCCTGGCATCATCATCTTGGAACATGCCCATGTCATCAGGGAAGAAAAACTCCATTGATGGAAAGACCTGATCATTCAGAATGTTCAGATAATCAGCTGACCTCATTCTTTGGGAACATAATGTTACTGAACTTGACCAACCCCAGATCATAACTCTAACCCCCACAGGCTTGTAGGCACTAGACATGATGAGTGCATCACTTCATCTGCCTCGTCTTACCCTGATGCCCCCATCACTTTGGAACACGGTAAATCTGGACTCATCAGACCACATGACCGACCACATTTCTGATGATGGTTCATCACTATCCTTCCAGGTTTTAATAATGCGTTGGATGGTTCTTAACCTGATTTTAGTAGTTTCAGAAATCTCCTTAGTTGTTTTCTTTGCTTGATGCAGGACAATATTTTCACCCTTCGATAACAGATTAACATCTTTTCTACGGCCACACGATATGTCTTCCAGCATGGTTGTTTAAGAAATAAGAAGCTCCTCACTGCATCAGCTAGGGTTAAATAAGTTGTAGCAGCTGAAACGTATTCATCACTGCAGTAATTATCCAATGGAAGGCTCTTACCTTTTTGCTTAGTTAAAACCAAGCGACAACTTTTTTTGGGGGGCAGGTAGTGTATATGACAAACAAAATTAGTTTACAGAATTAAGCTTATAAGGAGGTAAGTGGTCAGAGTTACAACTAAGGAAGAAAAAAAAGGCAAAATTGTGAGGTCTTAAAGGTCAACACAAGTGTTTCATGATTTAGTGATTTACTAAATAAGGTGGAACCACTTACACTTCAAAACTGTCTCAGATAATAAAGGCTTTAGTAATATATAAATTGGATGTGAGGAATCATTTGCAGTGCAGTGAGATATTAAATGTGACTATTTATGTCTTAGAAAACATGTATATTTTAATTTATATAGGTACTTATATGGAGAATATTCAGGGTATACTAACTTTCCCATGGCTTTGATCATTTAGCTGAATATTACTGAGGTAATGTTTTGTAATTTCACATCTACCGTATGAGTTTTTTCAAATATAGATTAAAACCTACTGTTAATATCATTATACAGCATTATTTCTAACTTTCAGTCAGAAAGTATATATTAGCATTAGCTAAGTTAGTGACACAAAGATTCTAGGTCTTTATATTTTGTACTAACAACTAACCCAAGTTTGTTTATTTAGTGTTTAAAATGAATAAATAATGAATATGGATATATTAGTAGATATTTTACAGTCTAACTAGCCTAAGCCTAAACTTATAAAGAGTTTGTGCAAGTTCCTCTATCATGCTTTCAGTGTAAACTGGTCAGATATTAACAGGTTAATGTTTGTTTAGTCAGTAAGCTGTGTTAGCTTTGCAACAGTTACATTTGACAGGTACTAAATGTAAATATTTCATAAAATCTAATATGTATATAGGAATTTATTATTTAGAGGACATGTGCACAGTGTAACTAGATTGTGTCTGAATTTATGAAGAGTTGGTGCGTCATGTTTTCTTATTACCTCTTTTCAATCTTAACAGGTTGCAAATTAGTGAGCTAAAATTTGTTTTGCCTGTATACTAAATTTGCTCCCTAATAGTTATATGTGACAATTGTAATATTTAAATATTTTGTGAAAATCAATCTGTAATATTTAGTATTCGAATTTAATTTGAAGTGCTGGTGCATGCCTCTTTATTACTTATTTTCAACTTAAACTGGCCATATATTGGCAAGCTTATGTTAATTTTTGTCACTAAGCTAAACTGTACTTGACAGTTACTTGGTGTAAGTATGTATTCAGAAACTCATCTGAATGAAATAGTGTTATTGTAACTTTGTGATTCTACACTGAGAAGCCATATACAGTATAAGACGTGGTGAAATTTGAATTTACAGGAGCTGATTCAGCTGGCTTTGTGTATTCTTTTGCCTTTTGAGGATATTAGCATTGTGAAATTAGATGTAATTAGTGGAATAGTGGACATTTTGAGTACCTAAATTGAAATATGGGTAGTGCATAATACTGTGGAGCATATTTGCTTATGAGGAAATGGAGAAAAACATACAAGAGGGACAGTAATAAGTTTAAAAGCCTATGTGAAAAAATCAGTTGTTGGTCCAGTAAGTGAGTTTACATGCTCGCAAGTCAGTCATGAAATGGGGAAACCTCGTTTCCTCCATCAACATTAGATTAAAAAGACTGTACACAGAGTTAGATTTGTGGGAAAAAAAGCATCAGTATTCAGCCACGTATAGAATACGTTTCAACAAGAGAGCATGTGAACGTCATTGGCCCGGCCCACGGAGTATCATGTGCAGCCATGGCATGAAAGGAAAAAACATTACTCGTAATGGTGTGTCCCTGAATCTAAAATAATTAAATCCAATGTCTGACTAAAACTTGAGCTGAAATAAATTATTTTAAATAAATCAGTTTCCACATCTGAACAGTGGACTATTTGTAAAATTCAGACGCTTTCACACTCAAAGGAAAAATGTGTGCACGTATGTCCACTGCGTCCGCAAGTCCAAGAACAGAGAAAAAAACTTTTCAGGCTTCAGGATTATCAAATCAAATATAAATAAATATTCCAGGCTGGTTTAAAAAATATGGCATGCAGGACGAATAACTGCTGCATGAAAACATGTTTTCTACCTTCACCTGATTTCCTCCAATAACCTTGTTTCTTGTTGGCATGTTATTGCTGGCGCTGCGATGTTTGAATGACGCATGGCTGACGCTATGTTCCAAACTTAGTGTGAGTGTGTTTGCGCATGTGTGTCTTCTCCGGGCTTGGACGGCCTTCTGGGAAACAAAACTATAACTCATACACAACCAACCACCATCAGGGTGTGTATGAGTGGATTCAAAAATATTCTGTACCAATACACACACACACACACACACACACACACACACACACACACACACACACACACACACACACACACACACACACACACACACACACTTGAACTGTTGCTCTTAATGTTGGGTTTCCGTGTTAATGAATGGATGGACGGACTGTCTCGATGTGTGATCTTCATGTGTCATTACGTGACTTCCAGTAAAACACTTTAAAATCACATTAAGTAATTATTTTGCTATTTGTAGACTTCAACAAACAGTCTTCTGTTGCCGTAAAGCTTCTCCACACTTAGTCAAAGGCAGGCAGTACACATAGTGTTGTATAAGACACTGGAGGAAATGTGAGTGCGACGACGCACACTTCAAATGCAGGGAAAACATAACGTATGACTTCATTTAATGGCTCCAGTTGTCCACGCAGCAACTATCTGACACAGAGGTTGTGTGTTGTTCTTCCACCTTGACCATCCTCACCACAGCTGACACCCAGATAACACCAGAGACTTCAAAAGGCTTTGAGAGCCACTAGCCAAAACACTACTGCTACGGGAGGACAGGAGGGAGGGTGGAGGTATACGGACCCCCATCAGCACACATACAGTTTAAAACACACACATACAGGACTGGGAACCCAGATTGTTTTTCATCTTCAGAGAGGAGGCATAAAATCGAAGCAGAGCCTGAAGTCTGAGCGGAGAAGGAAACCCGCTCTGTGAACATAAGAGCCTGTTGATTGTACTGTATTAGAGGAGATTTAGGAGTTTAAGAGCTTGAGTGACAAATTCCTTTCTTTACCAAGAAGCCCCCTCTCTCTGGGACAGCCCTGCCTCTGAAGTCAAGCCTTTACAGTCCACCCCCACCTCCACCCTCTCCAACATTAAGGGACATAATAGGAAATTTTAGCTGCAATGAATTTATCTACTTTTTTACGGAGGTTTCACACATCGCTTAACGTGATTTGCCTCCTCGAGGTTTTGGCGCAAAATGCCCCCTTTCTCAAGGGGATTGTCTTTCAGGCTGTTAGCGGGGTGTGTGTTGGTTGCAAGCATGTGTGTGCGCGTGCTGGCATTTTAATCAGGTGTTGTTTTGCATTGAGAGGCTATGAGGGGCAATCCTTAAGTGACAATATCGGTTGGTGGATGAATGGGGTTTGGATGGGGTGAGGCTGTGTGTGTGCTTTTGTGAGTGTTGTGCAGTTGGCATCCATTGGCACACACTCCATCCCCTGGCGCTATATAGTACATTTGAGCAGGGCAGGGCAGGAGAGTGAGGGGAAAAACTTAACCTTGTGCCACTTGTGGAAACAGTAGTACCATTCTGAGCTTTTCGAACATTTGTTTTTTTTAACTGACCTGAGATCTTTGGTTACTTTGCTGGAAACTGTGCTAACCACAGTTTTAGAGACTGCTTTCTATGTAAATCTGCAAGAACCAAAACAAACCCTTCAACAGGCATGCATTATCATCTCTGCTGAGGAATTGTATTTAGTAGAATAAAAGCAGACTCGTGTCTACAGGTGAACTCGTAACATCTAACGCTGCTACCTCTGAAAAGCCGAATCATTACCGTATGTATTCCAAGTGAACTGAAAGAATGAAATAAATGCTAACACTAGTGTAGCAAAAAGCTCACAGTGATAATAAAAACAGACTATTGCTTGACGGGTGTAATGTTAGTTTAATGCTATATTTGGTTACAAGAACTAAAAGCTAAGCAAAGCATAGCTGCAATAATTAAATGAGAATTCAAATCGTTTTTGCTGATTCTTGGACTTTGCAGACTCTTCCTCTAAAACCACAAATTTGTACCTTTAAGTGATGCTAGATGAAAAGTTAGGTGATCACTGAAGCCAGTAGGACACATGAACATTTGTATGGCAATGATTCCAGTAAGTTCCAGTCTGGGCAATCACTCTCTCTCCTTGTAATTGTTAACCAAATTTGCAGTGAATTTTTAAATTGTAGCAAAAAATGTGAATTAAAAATTGTGCAATGCCAAAACTCGTTCAGAAAAGTTGTTTCAGTCTGCCCTTATGTGCATAAAGCCACTATGTGCATTAAGTCCTAAATGTAAAACTGTTCTGCAAATCTGCACCAGTTTTTTTTTTTGTTTGTTTGTTTGTTTGTTTGTTTTTTTAAACAATTTTGCTGTTTCCATTAACTTTTTCTACTTGCCCATGTTGAAGTACAGAAAGAACTACATAGAAACAAAGATCCATTATGGAAAACGTGACTTAAGAAGTAGTGACCCATCAGACCATGCCACTGGAATGACTAAGTATCAGTATCACTAAAATACTTCACTCTTTTAGTGCGGTGGACCTTGTTTTGTCAAAACACTTTTCATGCATGAGGTCAAAAATGAAGCTTAATGAGGCATTTAAAGTCAAAATGTGATTCATGTCATCACTGCACCATTATCTAGTGATCTGGTTTATTTACAATAAAAACAATACACTATTACAGCAAGTGTGCAGTATATATCGTAAACAGTTAGTGTTACATAGCATGTAGTGTGAAACAAGGACACAGCAATAGATGTCAGTGCCCTGACATGAACCGGATGTTCTGGTGGGATAAGCTAATGGTTAATTCCTGACATCAATTTGAAGTGAGACCTTGCCCTACTCCTCTCCCCCCATGTCCCGAACTCTCATCTCCATACTGTACTGCTAAATCTCTAATAAAAGTGTAGAATGCTGAAAAATAAAATGATAGTAGAGGAAAACTCAACGTGAGTTGCATTGTACTATACTCTGATCTTGTGTTGGACCAATTAATTTCTGTCCCTGTTGCAGCTGTGCTTATCTCATGTATTGCATGTGTACAGAGTAGTGGTGGGATGAGATAAAAAAAAAAAAATCTAATTATTAGAGGCATTTAAATTAATTAATCATGATTAATCATGTTTTGTCAAATAGCAGTATTTGACACAATAAGTAAAGTTATTCAGTTAAAATAAATTGTGGTTGACGGCTGAATCGATGAATAGACATATACATGAACTTAAACAACAAAAATGTTTATGTTTCAAGTGCAATTATAGCTATTATATTCAACATTTTAAGACTTTTTATAAACTCAAACACTTTGAACGTTTTCAAAAGTGGCCTATTATGGGATGGCTACACCGTCTGCCGGTAGCAGGACTGTCGTAGCTAACGTTAGCTCTGGTGCTAACAGCATGTTTTGCATTGAGGCGACACCATCGGCTTGAAGTGCTGCGGTGATAAGTAAACTCTTTGTTGAACAATTCACACACAACAACGCTTTTATCCAAGCTTCCATCAGGAAGATTTTTAAAAGAAAACTTTCCACCCAACAAGCTCAATGTGGTCTTGTCTTCTTTCACTGTTCACCAAACTTTCTTTTGCGCTGACATCACTCAGTGCATCCTGTGCATCTTCTTCTCAGCTGGAAACCAGACTTTAGTTGCATCAGTGTTGAGAAATGATTAAACTAAGAAAGGTGCGATTAAATGCGTCATTTTTTTAATCGCCTTATTTTTTCTGTAATTATTTAATCGAAATGAATGCATTCAAGTCCCAGACCTAGTAAAACTTACAACAGTCTATATATACTTAGATTGAGGACAGCATGATGAGCCATTCATCAGCACACAACAGAGTACTACTAGGAGACATGAAGACGATGCATCATTTTCCAAAACATGTTTTTGTATAAGTGAATGTTAAGAGTGAAGAGACCCTCATTCTTCAGTAAATCTACACTGAGCCCCTGCAGCTGGGAGGGTTGGGGGGATGTGGGGGTGTCAGGTGTCCCATTGAGCGGAGGATAAGGAGCTGGAGGGTGGGATGGGGGTTATCGACGGGCTGTCAGGACAGTGAAATGCGAGAAATCCTGAGCACCTCCCACTCTGCGCTCTTCTACTCGCCGGTGTCATTATGTTCACTGTAGTGGGAGTTCATTCCTCCGCTCAGCCACCCACATCTGACGGACCTGGGTTAGACACCCACTGAGCCCCCTCCCTCAACGTCCCACCTGGAGGCTGGAACCTGCTCTTGGACCACTGCACGGGTGCCTCTGCTACACCTGTCCTGTCCCATACTCAGCTCTTTATCCTGTACAACCGGGACAAAGACCGTCTGTCCAACAGGGGCCACAGAGATCTACAGGAGCAGGATTCAGTGTGGAATCACATGTGGGCTTCAACAAAAGCTACTTGCTGCTGGAGCTGCAAAAATTAATCGATATGTTGTCAACTATTAAATTAATATCTAACTATTTTGGTAATCGATTATTTGTTGCGACAAATTTTCAAAATAAAAAAATGTCTAAATTACGTCATTTCAGATTCTTAGTTGTGAATATTACCTGGTTTATATTCTCCTCTATGACAGCAAACTGAACATATTTTGGTCTTGTACATTAGAGGACACTGTCTTGAGCTTTGGGAAACACTGCTTACCTTTGGCCTAACCAACTAATTTGACCAAACAACGAATCGATTGAGGTAAAAAAAAAAAACAGATCAATCAATGTTAAAAAATAACTAGTAACTGTTACAGCCCTACTTGTTACTGATCTGAAAACAGAAATACCTACAAAGTTTCCCACAAAAATGACAAAATGCCCACATCATCTCCTTCGAGCAAGGTGAAAGGAACACTCCTTCTTCTTCACTCACACAGTGTGCGCTGCAGACGCTGCTTTGGAGCCGAGACACCAGGAAGCAAAGGTGCGAGATAGTGAGAGAGGCGTGAAATAAAAACACACACTTTACAGCCCTGATTTCCTCTGGTGACTGACGAGAAAGAGAGAGCCGAGAGTGTGGAGATCAAGAGCGACAACAGCATCAACAGGAAACACGACAACAAAAGTAGAAAACCTAGTGAGCAGTGAGCATTAGCATAAAAATGATGGCCTGAGAGCATGCTGACAGCCTGAACTCACTGCTGCAGCACAGTCAGTGGTGAGTTCAGCACAATGGTCGCCTCAACAGGTAGAGGCTCCTGTCTGTCTCCATCAGGAAACCCCACCATCACCTGGAGTCACTTCACTGCCTATCAAAGTGATTTTACAGATAACTGGTGTTGTTCTTCAGGCTGTGAAAGGCTGTAAAGGTGACAGCATGTTAACTGGCTGTACTTTCTCACAGACTTTTATTTGCTCATGCTTGCTGAAAGTAGCAACTGATCGGACTTTTGTCACAATATGACACAAAGGCTGCTAAATTTCACCAAAAACCACTGTGAAGTTGATTTTATACACTGCTTCTTGGTGGGTGGAGTTTATATTATTTTTATGTGTTGGACCAATTAATTTCTGTCCCTGTTGCAGCTGTGCTTATCTCATGTATTGCATGTGTACAGAGTAGTGGTGGGATGAGATAAAAAAAAATAATCTAATTATTAGAGGCATTTAAATTAATTATGATTAATCATGTTTTGTCAAATAGCAGTATTTGACACAATAAGTAAAGTTATTCAGTTAAAATAAATTGTGGTTGACGGCTGAATCGATGAATAGACATATACATGAACTTAAACAACAAAAATGTTTATGTTTCAAGTGCAATTATAGCTATTATATTCAACATTTTAAGACTTTTTATAAACTCAAACACTTTCAACGTTTTCAAAAGTGGCCTATTATGGGATGGCTACACCGTCTGCCGGTAGCAGGACTGTCGTAGCTAACGTTAGCTCTGGTGCTAACAGCATGTTTTGCATTGAGGCGACACCATTGGCTTGAAGTGCTGCGGTGATAAGTAAACTCTTTGTTGAACAATTCACACACAACAATGCTTTTATCCAAGCTTCCATCAGGAAGATTTTTAAAAGAAAACTTTCCACCCAACAAGCTCAATGTGGTCTTGTCTTCTTTCACTGTTCACCAAACTTTCTTTTGCGCTGACATCACTCAGTGCATCCTGTGCATCTTCTTCTCAGCTGGAAACCAGACTTTAGTTGCATCAGTGTTGAGAAATGATTAAACTAAGAAAGGTGCGATTAAATGCGTCATTTTTTTAATCGCCTTATTTTTTCTGTAATTATTTAATCGAAATGAATGCATTCAAGTCCCAGACCTAGTAAAACTTACAACAGTCTATATATACTTAGACTGAGGACAGCATGATGAGCCATTCATCAGCACACAACAGAGTACTACTAGGAGACATGAAGACGATGCATCATTTTCCAAAACATGTTTTTGTATAAGTGAATGTTAAGAGTGAAGAGACCCTCATTCTTCAGTAAATCTACACTGAGCCCCTGCAGCTGGGAGGGTTGGGGGGATGTGGGGGTGTCAGGTGTCCCATTGAGCGGAGGATAAGGAGCTGGAGGGTGGGATGGGGGTTATCGACGGGCTGTCAGGACAGTGAAATGCGAGAAATCCTGAGCACCTCCCACTCTGCGCTCTTCTACTCGCCGGTGTCATTATGTTCACTGTAGTGGGAGTTCATTCCTCCGCTCAGCCACCCACATCTGACGGACCTGGGTTAGACACCCACTGAGCCCCCTCCCTCAACGTCCCACCTGGAGGCTGGAACCTGCTCTTGGACCACTGCACGGGTGCCTCTGCTACACCTGTCCTGTCCCATACTCAGCTCTTTATCCTGTACAACCGGGACAAAGACCGTCTGTCCAACAGGGGCCACAGAGATCTACAGGAGCAGGATTCAGTGTGGAATCACATGTGGGCTTCAACAAAAGCTACTTGCTGCTGGAGCTGCAAAAATTAATCGATATGTTGTCAACTATTAAATTAATATCTAACTATTTTGGTAATCGATTATTTGTTGCGACAAATTTTCAAAATAAAAAAATGTCTAAATTACGTCATTTCAGATTCTTAGTTGTGAATATTACCTGGTTTATATTCTCCTCTATGACAGCAAACTGAACATATTTTGGTCTTGTACATTAGAGGACACTGTCTTGAGCTTTGGGAAACACTGCTTACCTTTGGCCTAACCAACTAATTTGACCAAACAACGAATCGATTGAGGTAAAAAAAAACAAACAGATCAATCAATGTTAAAAACTATAACTAGTAACTGTTACAGCCCTACTTGTTACTGATCTGAAAACAGAAATGCCTACAAAGGTTCCCACAAAAATGACAAAATGCCCACATCATCTCCTTCGAGCAAGGTGAAAGGAACACTCCTTCTTCTTCACTCACACAGTGTGCGCTGCAGACGCTGCTTTGGAGCCGAGACACCAGGAAGCAAAGGTGCGAGATAGTGAGAGAGGCGTGAAATAAAAACACACACTTTACAGCCCTGATTTCCTCTGGTGACTGACGAGAAAGAGAGAGCCGAGAGTGTGGAGATCAAGAGCGACAACAGCATCAACAGGAAACACGACAACAAAAGTAGAAAACCTAGTGAGCGGTGAGCATTAGCATAAAAATGATGGCCTGAGAGCATGCTGACAGCCTGAACTCACTGCTGCAGCACAGTCAGTGGTGAGTTCAGCACAATGGTCACCTCAACAGGTAGAGGCTCCTGTCTGTCTCCATCAGGAAACCCCACCATCACCTGGAGTCACTTCACTGCCTATCAAAGTGATTTTACAGATAACTGGTGTTGTTCTTCAGGCTGTGAAAGGCTGTAAAGGTGACAGCATGTTAACTGGCTGTACTTTCTCACAGACTTTTATTTGCTCATGCTTGCTGAAAGTAGCAACTGATCGGACTTTTGTCACAATATGACACAAAGGCTGCTAAATTTCACCAAAAACCACTGTGAAGTTGATTTTATACACTGCTTCTTGGTGGGTGGAGTTTATATTATTTTTTCCAGACATGGCTAAACAACGTAAAGTGGACAATTTAATGTTGCACTTCAGGAAGACTGAAGAACTCACAGGTGAAAGACTAACTGAGATATGGTAAATAGGATCAAGCTCCTAGAAAGCTCTATCCTACGATTTCCATGATGCAAATCAGTAACATCTTTAATTAGATGCCCACAATGACAACATCAGAATTGCATTTGCTTTTAAATTCAGAAAGACATTCTAGATACACAAAAGCAATGAAATGATTGTTTTCACAGGCTGAGTTTTGCATAAAAGGGGGTGGAGTTTCCCTTTACACTTTTAAAGTAACATCCTTTTGTCATGCACGAACGCCCGCTATGCAAATGCTGCTCCTTACAGCTTTATTCGCACGGATTATGCCAGAACATTAATAGATCAATTTGGTTGCAACATTTGGCCTTCATCAATCAAGAAAAAAAAAAACCCTGAAACTCAAAATAAATTGATTTTACAAAATTCTCTTGTTGTTTAATAAGTAGAGAATTTTAGGGTGCTCAAGTCTACACGTAGCTGCCTGTTTATGTGGCACATCTAACTAAAACTAGTGTTATAACTAATAAAACTGCCCTGTCCACATCCGATTTTGTCCCTATTTACCAGCAAACATACAGTAAATCACAGAAACACCTCTCTGTATGTTGCATTGAGTGCAAACACAATCATTTTGTTGTATTTTCCTTAAATTTGAACATCTCCTGACTATGGGAGCTATCCTGATGGAATCCACTCCACTGATAGCGAATGAAGTGAACATTTAAACGACCTATAACGCCTCAGAGATCTGGCTCTGATTACAACTGTTTCACAGCAACAGAGGATGCATAACGAGGCTGATTCACACACACTGTAGCATTGCCCTGCTCAGATACTCTGCACTCCTGTTTTATCTTCAGAACACATCCCACTGCTTTATACTGCTGTGAACACACTTTACAGACACTGCAATGAGTCTGTAGACACCAGTCATTACTGCAGGCATGTGATTTTGTTTCACACCAGCTACCAAATGATTCAAATCTCATTCCCCATGCTGCCGTACAATTGAAAGATGGGGCAAGCAGCAAAAACGCCATCTCCGTTTGTGTGTTTCCATTGGAGGGAAAAATAACAGCTTATTTATTCTAAAAGTGAAGGTTGGAGCTGAAAACCAAATGTTGAGTAAGTCTCCTCTAGTTTCTGCCCAAATGAGTGACCCGAAGTCAGGTTTAATGGCTGAGTGAGTGCTGAGCTAAAATAGGACGAGGTCGGTTTAATAAGTGTCCTTCAGCCCTGTCAGGTCATTCATATCCAATCATCTGCGTCATCCACTGTAAATGAATGAACTGTGGGGAATGGACACATGAATGGCATTATTCTGCTGGCTGTACAGCAAGCAAAGTAGGTTACTCACGGTGGCTGTTGGATCATGGTTCACTGAGAACGGCCCAGAAAATTCAGGCATGTGAGCCAAGTGTATACGGCCTCTACTGCACTTTTGTTGGGTAAAACAGAAGGTATGATATGGAACTTAGAACAATATACTAACCCTCAGAATTTCAAGAAGTTTTATGCTTCTGTCATGTTTTTCCTGCTATAAAAAATCCTGCACCTCAACGGAAACAGCACAATAATGACTAGAAGCAGAAGGAACTCTAAAATGTCTTCTGTGCAGTATGTCACAGTTACATAGTACAACAATTCCAAATGCCCACAGCTGAAAACCAGTTTGGATGGTTCTTTAATCATAGATGTTTTCCTATTTACATTTCTAATTTGTTTACACACTGGTCTCCTATCTGCTCTGTGTAAGCACAGCCTGCAGTTCAGTCGAATAGTCTCTAAGTTTGTGTCCCGACTGTTGGGGACAGCTGAGTCAGTCATGACTTCTGAGCTGTGCTGAGAATATGGTGCAAATGGTTGATTTTTGGCAAATTTTGAAAAGAGCCATAAAATAAAGTCATTTCACTGAAATAGAACAACTTAAAGATGTGATTTGGTTAAATTTCCACACTGAACTGGAGATCACAAATGATTAGTTCAATGACTTTCAGAAAGTTACTAACAATTTTTCGGTTGTTACAGTTTTTGGCTCTGAGAAATTATGTAATTTTGGATAAGATATGATAACACACCTTTCAATATTGGTGCTGGGGATCACCAAGGTTAATAAAAGTTATGTTCAGTAACTTTCTGGGGGACAGCTGGATGAGAAGCAGTGAGATACCACTCATTTCCGTACTGTAAACAGAAGCCAACGCCAGCAGCCACTTAGCTTAGCACAAAGAATGGAAACAGGGGAACACTGCTAGCCTGGCTCCATCCAAAGGCAGCAAAATCTTCAGCAGTGTTCCCCTGTGTGCTACACTACCATTCAAACGTTTGGGGTCACCCAGACAATTTCATGTTTTCCATGAAAACTCACACTTTTATTCATGTGCTAACATAACTGCACAAGGGTTTTCTAGTCATCAACTAGCCTTTCAATACCATTAGCTAACACAATGTAGCATTAGAACACAGGAGTGATGGTTGCTGGAAATGTTCCTCTGTACCCCTATGTAGATATTCCATTAAAAATCAGTCATTTCCAGCTAGAATAGTCATTTACCACATTAGTAATGTCTAGACTGTATTTCTGATACATTTAATGCTATCTTCACTGAAAAAAATGTTTTTCTTTCAAAAATAAGGACATTTCTAAGTGACTTCAAACTTTTGAATGGTAGTGTTAACTGGCTGTATCTCCATATTTAACATAGAAAGACAAGAGAGGTATCAGCCTTCTAATTTAACCTTCTGGCAGACAGTGGAAAAAGTAAATTTCTAAAAATGTCAAAATAATAATTAATCATGTGAAAGAAAAATACATTGTGTCTCAGATTTGTTTTATTATTTATCAGTACAAAAAGTGTTTTTTTTTTATAGCTTTTCTCTTCAACATCCAGTTTTATTCTGTGCATGTGTGTATTTTTTAGGTTTAAAAAGGCAACCTAATATGAGACATCTGATATCCAGTTTGGTCTTTATATTGAAGAAAATAGCCGTGGGTTGATATTTCAGAAGATAAATGGGTGGAGTGACTGTCGAGTGTGAATTCCTGTTCCATTAATAGCATCTATAAGCTCATAAATTTTAAGGGCTATACACTAACTTCAATATTGAAACACTAAAATTCAGTGTTTCTATGTTTTTCATCATTATTTTCCAGATGCATAGAGGGCACGTTGGCCTGTTCATTTTGGTTTTATTCTAGATTTGACTTTGAGTTTTTTATTATAATGCTTAGACAACTTGGATAATAATGATTACTGTCCAACATATCTGAATTTAGAGAGACAGTATTCATTTTGTGCTAATATTAAATTACAAAAGTCAATTTTGCTCTTTTAAGTGACTTGAAATATATTAAAGTGGAGATTTGATTAGCTTCCTATTTCCTAGTCAGAATTCCAATCAATGCCCTCTCACAAACGGACGTCTCATCAAATCCCTCTGTGTTCTATATATAAAGTGATCTCTCTGTTCCTGCCCGGAGCCTGTCACAGTGCTGGAGATCCAGCGAGGGCGAGAGGAGTTTGATTTCAGACCCAATTAGGCTGGAGGTATTTGGGTGGTGGTGGTGGTGTTGATGCTGGTTGGGGGTGTGGAGGGGTTAAATTAGATTTGCTCTTCCTGTCCAGGACAATGGTTCCACTGTTGGTCACAGGTCAGGGACGACGAGGTTCAACTGATTTGATGTGAATCTGTACAAATTCCTCTCTCTATTTTTTAATTGTCTAAAATATATGTATAAATCTATGTAAGTAAAAGAAGAAATTCTGCTATTTAATGGAAGAAAAAGTATACTTTACAATGGATCCAGTCACTTTATTAAAGATAAGGTGATTTTTTCTTTTGCTTAATGATAATTATATGCCATCAAAATGTCTATTAGTTGAACTAAATAATCTTGTACTTTAGGAGAAAATACTCCCTGTAGATATATGTGAGAGCTTTTAAAAGTCACTTTAAAGATTGAGATACTGCATATCATACACAGTAAACATGTTTGTTTTTACCTACTGGTAAACTTGACAATTAAATCAACTGATAAATTCAACTTGCTTAGCTAAATGGGGGATGTCTGCTTCGTATTTTCGTCATTTTGTGTGTGTTTGGTGTTTGTGTGTTGCTGAATGCGTCTCTGTTCCCACATTTCTGCCTGTCCTCCATATCAAAGGGCTCTGAGTCGTCGCCTTCATCTGAAGCAGCTAACACCTCAGATACTTGACTCTGCAGCGGCAGGTCATAAAAAACACACACACACACACACACACACACACACTGACACACACAGAAGATTGGCTGGCCTAAAGGGAATGGGGAAGATGCACGCAAACACACACTCTCACCGTGACACAGACACAAACACAGTAATGTTGTTTTTCCACTGGCACAGCACTGTACTGTATATCTGTGGTGTGGAATAGCAGGCTGCCCTATTCCATTTCTGTGTCCTTGGCACTGTGACAGCAGGGAGTAATTCTGACCTAAGATATTATGCAGGTCACTGAGCCAAAGGTATCGCTAACGGAATCAGGCCTCTGCAGAGGTGGCTAAGAAAATCAACACTTTAACACTGTGCCACTTGAGCTCTGGAAAACACTTTCAGAAGTTTGGCCATAAATCTGTATTGCAGAGGCTTGTTGTCATTGAGAAGTTGCCGTATAGAGGCTCTAGGAAGTCAATACATCCAGCTGCTGGCTGCACACAACCTACAAATTAGTTAAAGTTATTTTTATACATTAAATAGACATTATACAACATTAACATAATTTATGCTAACCTAAGCTAAAAGAATCAGCCATGCTTACAGCTCCATATTTAGGATGTGGATATAAAAGTAGTGCTGATCCTCTTACTTATTCAACTCTCTGCACTAAAGCGAATAAGTGCATTTTACAATGTTTGTTGTAAAATGCAAGTTGAAGGAAGAATAGATTAGATTTTTTTCTTGTTGGTGACACAAAGCATTTTGCCTTATGACAGGAACATATCAGGAAGGTCTTGATATTGCTCCTGGTGGCTGACTGTTGCATCAGCTACGTTTCCATTTTGTATTTTTATGCACATTTTGCAGCATTGCTTTCAACAAAGTTCATGGAAATGGCAAAAGCCAAAAAAAACCCTGTTTTACAAAAACGTTTTTAACGCTCGCTTAAAGTGGTTTTCAGCTTCTTCGAAAAGAGTTAATGTGCATGACATAAGATAGAAAGATGCTTTCAGAGTAAGTTTTGACATGCAAATCCGACTCACATATCTGAGCAGTTGTTTCTGTTTCATTTGTTGTCTTTGTCTCTGGACAGCATGAAATGTGGCCGATAACAGCTGACATGAAAGAATAATAATAAGTTTTTCTGTAGATGCCCAAAGTTTTGCTTGCTCTTCTTTAAATTGTTATTAACAGCTGGCCAACAGCTGGTTTCGCACCAGGGGTGACTCCTCTGGTTGCCAAAGTAAGTCCGACTGAATAGAAGTCTATTAGAAAATGACTCTACTTCTCCTGTGATCTGTTCCATGAGTCAATATTTTTCTAATGAGTTAATGGTCTCATCGCTAATTTCACATCTTCCTTAATAATACCATGATTGTAATGTAGAAAATTATAGTCCCATTGAGAGTAAAATAGACGATAAAAGACGGGTTTGTTATAAGGCACAGCTACGTGTCATAGACATGTTGCTATGATATCGCTGTGCACAGTGTCCTCGAGTGCTCAGTCAGATCCATCCCTTCACTTGTTACATTTAACTATGAAACACCAAGATGGTAATGGCATTATTTCAAAGCCGAGGCTTTAAAACAGTTGTCCACAAACCAATAGGTGACGTCAAGGTGATTGTGTCCCATCTTTTATATGCAGTCTTTGGCGCGTTTCTGGTTAACTCACTTGCCACAGCTGTTGACCAACTGGGCCTAGGCATGCAGATCAGGCTTTACAACCTGCTGCACATTCAGACAAGCTTCCAAATTCTCTTTTACACACAAAGCCACACTGGCACACAATCACAGATGCAGAAATGTTCTCCAGCAGCAGCAGCGTTCTTACAATCACGATGACTTCATATAATTTTGCCATAGCTCCTAAAGTACCAAAATGTCCTTCCAGCTCACTGCTGTGTGTAATTTTAAAGCTTTAAAAGAAGAAAGATGACATACTTCTCCAAGCCTTTTTTTTTTTTTTTTTACTGTCAATGGGGTGTGATTTGTTTTGGGTTTTTCTGTTGTTTTTCATTTGCATGAGGAATTTGATTTTAGAGGCCAAGTCACTCAATCATTTGGTACAAGATCACCAATTTACCGTCTCATTTCTTCCTTTCGGTGTCGCCCTCTGCATTCCTGCAATGCGTACGACGCGTGTTCAAATAAACTAGGAATCCTGTGCAATTTTCACGATCATCTCAGCAGTGAGAGTAGGTTTTTGAATGGCTTGGCTGGAGAGTGAACGGTCACGCAGAAGAATAGAGAAAAAAAACAACTCAGTTTTTCCTCCTTAGTGTCCAGGAGGAAATGTAGGCAGTTTTTACGGTAAGTAACACACTCTGCTCTCCCACACATGCAAGAACTATAATCTCCAAATAAGCAGTGAATATGGATGAACAAAGGAGGATGTCCTGCTCTCTTCTCTCCACACACTCAAGGACACCCACTCTGTAATTATGCCTATTGTGTTCTCTTCCTGTTGTAGAGAAAGAAAACCTCTCCATCTTAGTCATGTTGTTGACCTCCTATCTGATTTTTCGCTGACAGCTTATCTGACCCTGTCTGGCCTTATGTACATAAACACATATAGAACACACACATACTGCCTTTGGATAAATACTGGTATCAAAACACTTCCAGGAATTTTAACTGTGCTTCCTGGGCCCTCAGACAATGAGACGTTGTCATCCTTATAGGAAAAAAAATGAGGATTTTTTTTTTAATGGACACTAAGTAACATAAAAATGTTGGCCCACATTTTAAAAAACTAAAAATCTCACCCCCTAGCTAAAACAGCCAGAGCCTGAGTTGAGACTTTCCTCACCACAAGCAGTGCTGCGATGAGACTTCTTTTTCTTTTCTCCTGTGGAGATGTTTTTGCTATCTCGTGTTATGTTATGAGATACTATCAGTGGCGACAGACACAATAAGGGTGGCTCCTGCAGGGAAGCTGGGAAAATACAGGAAGTGAGTGTTGTGAGGACGGAAGTCACACTAAGGCTGTTTGTGAGGAGGTACTTGAGAGTTGGCAGCTGTCAGTCCTCTCAGATAGCGTCTCTGTGAGGACAACACTGGCATTAGTGTGTGTGTGTGTGTGTGTGTGAGTGAATGCGTTCGGTAAAGCCTGCCATCATACGATCAGAAAACAGACCTCAGACATTCCACAAACAATGACACATAACCACACAAACACACACGCACAGACTTTTCGCTCTTGCAACTAAAATACAAACTAGAATTAACACCTTTCATTCCAGGAATGCTCCCCAACCCTTAACACAAAATGATGTCATCAGCCCTTTTTAACTTAACACCACAACACATTAACATGCGTTGTGGTGTTTCTCATGTTAGTGTGTGTCTGTTTAGATGTACGAATGTGTGTATATTTCAGTGGCTATGCATTATTGTTGTTGTCTTAAGCTTGTTAGGATGAGATAAACAAAACAGGGGGAGGAGGAGAATGAAATACTCACTGTGCATCTCTGTAATGTAACACATCATTCCTGATTTGAACCTCCAGGATATATACTGCAAAGCCCTCTTCAAACATAAGACATGCATCACTGCTGCTTCATCAGTCTGTTACAGTGTCATTCAGACATAGATCACTTTCATGGTATATTCCTCACAGCTTCATTCACATATTTCCATCCATAATAATTTTTCAAATAAAAGTCTTTCACGCTGATTTGATTTCTTAAACAAACAGCTCAGTGCTCCACTTTAAATAAAAAGACTGTGGTTCTGGACAGGGTTTGAATTACAGAAGAACACTAGTTAATTGTGGCAGTAATTATTTATGGCCAGGGAGTGAAAAGTTACCCACATGCTCACTCCGGACGGGATTAAAGTCACTGAGTGGTGCAGGTAATATTAAAATCAGCCCAGCTTCCCTAGAGAAATAAATCGAGGCTCTCAATGGGGCTTTGCACTGCTTAGGTATGTGTTTGAGAGTGAAATCTAAAGCGAACAAATGTGAATAGTATGTCTATTAGCAGGGTTGTGTACATGTGCTGAGCAGGTAGAGTATTAGTTAGTCTAATATATAGATTTATATAGGCACACTAATGCACAAGTGCGTGAGTGTACCTGCACTGAGCAGACGTGCTGGAACATTGGAGATGAAGTCAGATGCTGAATCTCGGACTTCCTGGTCCTCATCCTGCAGCAACACGAACAGACTCCTCCACAGTGACATGGTAGTGAACAGACCTGACACACAAAGAGGATTCAGTCAGATTCTTACACTACAAGCATCCTGTAATGTAGACCCACAAAATAATGTTTGGGGCTTCAAAAATGCCAGGATCTTTGCTGTATAATGATTAGACAAATTCAGACCTGTCAATCTTTTAAAAATTCTTGGAATTCCATCTCATGCTGAATAAATTTCAGCTCATCCGTGTGTGCATGTTTGTGGAAGGGAGAGTATTTGTTATGTTATTACTTCTTTTTTTTTCCAGTATTGCCATATTTGTATTGTCAAAAATGTGAATGAACTAAATATATCTCCTTCATGACATCATCACATGTTATGTACATTCTGAGGATACACAAGAATGTATAGCTAGGAGCTGTAATGTTATCTCTTTACCATCCACAACACTTCCAATACATAAACATTGCACAAAAAATGCAGATTGTTTCCTGTTCAGGTGTTATCTGTTCAATCATGGTGGCTGTTTGATCATTATCAGTGGGGCAGAGTGCAGGGTAGGTAACTGTGGAGATGCAGAGGCTTGGCCATGTCTCCCAGTACCTTTCCAGGAATATCTGCAGGTTGTGAAGCTGAACTGGTTTTAATTTTAATGGGGTTGCTACTATTACGGGCTTGGCTGCAATAATTACTCCACCAAGGAACACGGCAGAGTTATGTGTCAATCAGGGTTGGTTTGTCAGTCTGTCTGTCTGTCCGCTCGCAACATTACTCAAAAATGGACTAGCGGACTTGGATGAAATTTTCAGGGAAGGTCAGAAATGACACTTGGACCAAGTGATTAGATTTTGGCAGTGATGCGGCTTATAGTCTGGATCCATGGATTTGTTAAAGATTTCTGTATCATTGCGAGATAGCAGCATGGCGTCACTGAAACTATAGACTTAGATTTTAGACAGACTTTATTAATCCCCAGAGGGAAATTCTGTGACTATGACTACAAGTGAACACTACGACAGCTGCCTTCTGATGATCACATGATTGCAATCTTACTACAAATCCACCGCTGCGGACTTATCGTGACTTATCCGTCAGATACGATACAAGGAACAATTGATTAAATTTTGAGGGTGTTTCTGAGTCCCATCAATTCCTGCCGCCTGCTACATATTTAGGTTGCATGGTATCTATACATAACGTACACATGCATGACACATGCCTGTGCTCAGCGCAAGGTCATTTAGTTTGTGGGTACATCTATATTAAATGGACACATTCTATGTGCCGTGATTTCTGATCGTCAATAACTAATAAACAAATGCAGCATTTCTGACAATGCCATATGGGGGAATGAACAGTTTTGGCAGACTAATGCCCTCTCTGAGAGCTTTTCTTGTTAATATAATGAATACTATGGAAAGTCACACTGAACCATCTGCAGCTTATGAATACCACATCTTACTTTTCCAACTTAAGTAACTTGTGAACAAGCGAATCAGCTTGCAAAGATATACATAACATTAGGTGTACATAAAGTAATTCATAATTTGAACTTTCCACATACCCATAGTCCATTTCATTTTGTGTGAGAGTTCAAAGAATGGCCCTCCCTTGAGGAACTAGTCAGCTGGAGTGAGGAGGGAAACTCGCTTACTGTCTCATGAAATGACATTAATGACTGTCTTGCCAGAAATGTTAAGGAATTGTTTAAAAAAAAAAAAAAAAAAAAAAGATGTTAAAAATAAAGTATTTTGAGGGAAATTACCATATATTCTTTACAGAAACATACCAGTGTACTCTGAAATCAAAAATACTGCTCCACAAACTTTGGTTGGCAGATCTGCTGATCTGACCTGCACACATTTCTGTCATCACAACAAACTGACACTTTGGTTGTTGCATTGAGACTCACCCAGTGGCAGATGAGGGCTGGTCAGCAGGGTGGATGTACAGTTAACCAGCACTTTGGCAGCCATCAGCTTCACCTCCACCGGCTGCTCTTCGCTGCAACATGAGCACACCAGCGCCCCCCATTGAGCTAAACACGCCACTGCACTCGCACCCTGGATGACAGAAACAGAGAAAAATTGAAACCTTCATTATTTACACAGGAACATCTCCTGGTTAGGAAATATCTCTAGACACCAACAGCGGTGTCTAGAGATATTTCAAACATCTCTAGACATGTCGAGTTAAAACAGCTGGCACTATTTTACAAGTTTGCTCAGACTTGCTCCTCTGTATATCATTTTTGAGCAATGTTGGATTTATTTTATTGATCAAGTACGTTTTATGTTCCTCTCAGTTCTTGTCTAATTAGTTTCCATGTTTATCTCCTCTTTGCTGTGTAAACACTGCCTGCAGTGCACCTGACAAGTCACAGAATTTTTGTTTTGTAATTGTTGGTCACAGCCAAGTCACTGGTGGCTTCTCAGTTCTGCTGACGAACACAGAATTTCTCCTTTTTCACAGGATCCAATGTGGTTTATTGTTGACCCATTTTAAAATGACTTACTTGGAATAAAGTAACTTTGATGAAATATGATTTAATGCTTATATTTGGTCAATTTCTGCAACAGAACCGTATGCCACACATGATTACTTCAAGGACAGTCTAAAGCCTAGAAAATCAAACCATTCTTTCTGTTTTTACAGTTCCCTGGCTGATTTTTCAAAAGTTAACACGCCTTCCAAACCTGCTGGCGAGTTTTGGTGTTCAGAGGGTTGAAGCTAAGATGGAAAAATAAATTGAATTCACTAATAAAACATAAATGATGGCTCCATTCCAAACTTTATGTTTTGCTGAAGTTAAATGTTGAAAGTGATGCTCCCAGTGACAAGTGACAAGTAAAATAACACTGCATCGGTCTGATGGCTGGTAACAGCCTTCACTTCCTCCAGTTTAACCTCTAAGGCTGCCAACATATTCTTTTTTACAAGGTCAGAGATCATTAATTCATTGAAAGATGATGATGAATGAGTCCTTACCTGAGGGTCAGAGTTCACCAACTGAACCACCAGTTGAGACACCAGCGTCAGAGCAGCACAGTGGAGCTCCACGCTGAAACGCATAATCAGACACCTGATATCAGTTTCCAAATGGCTAATTTTAACTTGGCTGGCTTATTTTTAATGTTGGTCCTTGGAGAGGGATCTCTACTCTGTTGCTACCACAATTTCCTCCCTATCTAACTGTGATTTGGGGCTTAATACTTTCATCTTTATGGATGTTAAAGGATTCAGTCGTTCAGAGTTTTGTTCAAATTGCAAATAGTGAGCTGATATTTTTTGTAATTTGAGTGAGCTAAACCTTTAATTCTATGTATTTGTGCAGTGAGAACATCTGAAAATGACAATGTGCTCCTCAGGGTGTTCTGTGGAAACCATTACGTACGTAACTGTGCCGTCAGCTATACACACATCATTCAACTGTATTGACTTACAATCCACAAAAGAAGTGTGCTGGTACTCACCACTACATTATAGGTCACAATAGCCCAAGTGCCATTCAATCACACAGAAGACAAGGGCAGCCAGCAACCCAATCCCATCCCTCCCCGGCTCTAATCATAACCCTGGGGCCGCTCCGAAGGGAAAGTGGATCCCTGGGTGCAGAGATTGTGGCCAGGAAAAGGCTTTAGAGGGCTAAAAGCCTTTGTAATCCAATCCTTGCTCAAGCCTGTATTCTCTTGTCAGGGGTGAGAAAAGTACAGCGGTGGCTTGTCAAGGAAGGTGTGTGCGTCTGCCAATGCCTGTCAAAGGGTTTACAGTAGAAGCACACACACAAATACTGGAATAGCATGTGCCAAATCATTGTGTGGTAAAGTGAGAGAGGCCCAGTGACTCATGAGTTTCTAATGAACTCTCACAAAAATAATGCTTTGGGCCTGACAGGTGTGAATAATCTAATGTGGGAATAATGGTGTGATGGAGGCTTTTGAGAGCACAAATATCAGTTTACATCCAGTTTAATGCTTTTTGTATTCTATCTTAAAACTTTTCTTTGGTTGGACAGTACAGTTGCCAAAATACTGCAGCAGTACATAGGTACCAACATAAAAATCCTACAAAAACTACACTTCAGATGCGTCCAGGTGCAGGGTTAAGGTGCAGCCGGTGAACCTGACTGTCCCTCCTCCATGGATTCTGGCTCTGAATGAAGAACTGACAGCCAGTCGGCAACAGCAGTGTGCGGGCTCTTTCACAAGCCAGAATAAAGAAATAATAATAATAATAATGGAGAAGGAGGAAGAGTTTGTAGTTGTAACTTGCCCTGTAGTACATCCATGTGTCTTCCATCCATCACAGCTAAAAGCTGCTCTAGGGATTGCTTGGAGACTGTTTTGAAAGCAGGTTTTCAGGCAGGAGTCACACAGTCACCTTCCTTGTCCTGCTTTTACCTTCAAATAAAAGTTATGGAGAGAACTAACCTCTTGTGTGCTACAGTGCACAGGCATCAGGTAAACCTCTATGTACATTTGAATATTTCAGACGGTGTAGGAGATGTAGGAAGCACAAGCCAGCAGTCCCCTGAACAGAAACGCACGTAAAAACTGTACTGGAAACATCTACATTGTATTTCCAGGGTAGTCTGACAGGAGGAGTGTTTTTTAAACCACTGACATAGGGCTGCACATTTATTCAAACAATTATCATATCATCATTTTTGGTTTCCCACAATTAAATGTACAGGATGTATCTACTCATAAGTTAAGCATAATTAAAGCATTGCTCTGTTTATTTAGAGTTAGAACTACAATAAAAAAATATATATTGTTCCTAAAATTGACAAATTATTAGGGCTGGACCCGAATAGCCGAATATCCGGTCCTGACGGTGGTATCCGGATATTAATTTTGAGATCCGAATATCTGCCCCCCACGGAGTTCAAGGTCCAGAGTAGAGACGTGTTTTGTTTTTTGCCTTTTATCCAAGTAATTCAATATTTAGTATATTTGATACCATTTTCCTAGATATTACACACTTCTAAGTAGTGTAGGTTTGCTGAGCAAGTAAAGGGGCACCATGATAAAGTCTTATGTGAGGCAAAATGACCTCTGTATGCACATGAATTACGCAAGTCAGGAGGAATTAGGACATCTTTCCTACATCCCTGTAACATATGTAACAGTTGCTTTGGCAGCTCTTGTCATATGCCTGCAGTTTAGCCTGCGATGTTAGTGCAAAACCAATAAAAAGGCAGTTGAATTTTTAACAGTAATTAATCAATTATTGATTGATACTGTTGCATATACACTACCGTTCAAAAGTTTGGGGTCACCCAGACAATTTCATGATACACACTTTTAGTCATGTGCTAACATAATTGCACAAACAAGGGCTTTCTAATCATCAATTAGCCTTGCAACACCATTAGCTAACACAATGTAGCATTAGAACACCGGAGTGATGGTTGCTGGAAATGGGCCTCTGTACTCCCATGTAGATACTCCATTAAAAATCTGCAGTTTCCAGCTAGAATAGTCATTTACCAAATTAACGATGTCTAGATTGTATTTGATTCATTTAATGTTATCTTCATTGAAAAAAAAACGCTTTTCTTTCAAAAATAAGGACATTTCTAAGTGAACCCAAACTTTTGAACGGTAGTGTATCACATAAATTGTTCAAATTTGCAACACTTGTATGACAACAGACACAAACAAGAAGTTGGGCTTAGGTTCTTACGAAAACTGATCAGCTCATAAGTGATTTGATCGTCCCAAATCCTGACATAAAGAGAGAGTTTGGTCATTTGAGTACATCACCTTTATTATTAGTGTTTATTAGTGTGTTTTCTCCGACCTGTGAGCAGAGTTCTGAGCCAGAGTGAGGAGATACAGCAGAGTGTCCTCCTGTGATAAAGTCTTCACTCCATCCCTCCACAGAAGCTCACCGCTGGAGCTCACCACACACAACGTCTGAAGGACCTGAGAGGAGTGAGGGGAGGCAGAGACAGGGTAAGTGAGTAAACCGATATTGTGTAACATACTGATGTCATCACTACTCTTCACCTCCATCTCTCTGTCCCTCACACACTCTCAGCGCTACTGATGAGGGACGTTGCTCAGGGCCATCAGTCAACACAGCTTTGGTGTCCTCTCTGCAGTGTGGCTGGAAAGTTGCCCCAATGGTATTTTTACCCCACTGGCCCGGTCCTCCCTCCACACACCCTAACCACAGGTACACAGCTGCCTTACTCTCTCTCTCACACACAGATATCTGTGTATGTATGGATGTATGGACACATGCAAGGTCACAAAGAAGAGAAAAACTACCAGCATGTTGAAGCTTTGTCTTTCCCTCCCTGTTTCATTCAGGCAGTGACATGTTCCTCATGTTGTGTCTACTCTTGGCATCCTTTCAGCTTAACCTCCTGAACTTGATTTTCTGCCTCCCTCCTCCCACCTCTCCATCCTTCCCCATGCTGTTTTCTTTGCTCCGTGACTCCTTCAGAGCGAAAGGAAAGTCGCCAAACGTGAGGAGGAAAAGATGTGTTTTCCACTGCGCAAGACCCCGTTAAAAAACACATCCAGCCGAGAATGCATGTTGACATTCCTGCTGCATATCTCAGTGATTATTATTTCTTTCAAGGCCCCAACCTGTTATTAGAGCTTTAAAATAAAGCTTTCTTTATAGGAACTGTGTGGGTGGAGGGCAGAGCGATCGCTTGCATGCAGCGTCTGTGTGTAAACATCAGAGTGTATATGTGTGTGCGACTGTATATTTGTGCACGAGAGCAGTAAAAAGACAAGGTAGACCTGCTGAGCTTTCGGGCTGTTGTTGTTATTGACTGATTGATCTAACAGTTTAGTCTAGCAAAAATGAATGATTATTAGGCTTGAGAAACAAATATCACTAAATAGAACACTAGATTTAAAATTCAAATATATCTATTCATGTAAATCATGTAAAAGTGCACAGAAGGTAATCAAACAGAATCCATGAGTTGCTCTTATTTAACAATACAGTGAAGAATAAAGCTGCACAAATCATTAAAAAAAAGAAGCAATTAATAAAAACACTGCGTGGAACGTCAACGTGGTTGATAATAGTGACAAATGCACAGAGAATAATCAACCAACTTTGCAGTTTGCTTCCGTTTTGTGAAGCAACTTTCAGCTCTCTGTTTTGCTTTTGGAGCCCACAAATAACCACTCTTATGATTCATTAATAGACTTTATTATTAACCTCATTTTCAGCTGTGGAAGGCAGTAGTTTTAGCAAAACAACAAAAGAAAAGAAAGGACTAGATGAGATAAGATGCCTGCACACTAGCAAAAGACGAGGTACTGACACACACTCCACTCCAGAAGTATTGGAACAGTAAGGCCAGTTCCTTTATTTTTGCTGTAGACTGAAAATATTTGGGTTTGACATCAAAAGATGAATATGAGACAAGAGATCAACATTTCATCTTTTATTTCCAGGTCTTTACATCTGGATCTGATACACAACTTAGAAGATAGAATTATTTGTAACAGACTTAAAATAGATGAAAGTGAATAAGACTTAATATTTAGTTGCAGATCCTTTGCTTGCAATAACTGCATCAAGCCTGTGACCCACTGACATCACTAAACTTTTGTATTCTTCTTTTGCTTTTCCAGGCTTTCACCACAGCCTCTTTCAGTTATTGTTTGTTTTGGGGGGTTACTCCCTTCAGTCTCCTCTTTAGCAGGTAAAATGCAGCCCTATAGGGTTGAAGTCTGGAGATTTACTTGGCCAGTCTAAAAACTTCCACTTCTTGCCCCTGATGAACTCCTTTGTTGTTTTGGAAGTGTGTTTTTGGGTCATTATCTTGCTACAAGATGAACGATGTCCTAATCAGTTCGGTTACATCTTTCTTTAAACTGACATAACATGTTTCTGTAGACTTCTGAGTTCATTTTGCCGCTCCCATCATGTGTTCCATCATCAATGAAGATGAATGAGGCCGTCCCAGAAGAAGCCGTGGAAGCCCAAGTCATGACATTACCTCCACTGTGTTTCACAGATCAGCTTGCATGTTTGGGATTTGGGTGCTTTTAAAAGTTGCAGAAAGAAGCTGAAATTTTTTCAGGAGTCAGCTGAAAATGTGAATATTGAAATTTTACTGACCAGAAACACAAATCCAAATGAATCCTAATGTTAGTACATTTCTGTGCTCAGGGAAGCCTCTAGTCTCCACTGAGTTATGGCAGCATAGCAGCTCAAACAAGTGAGTAACCAAAAATGAGTTTGAAGTCAGACTGACCTAAGCTGAAGTAGTTTTCCATAAGAGGGACATTTCAAACATGGTCATCACAACAATCATGTTAACTGAATTGTGGGAAGCCAAAATTGCGATGGTGATTAATGGTCGATTAATCATACAGCCTGAGTACACAGTGTACACCCACAGCTAATGTTGTCCATATTTTAGATGACTGGAAATGTTCTAATGCACCATAAACTAGTGTCCAACAACCACAGCAGAGCATTACACTTGTCAGGCAGTTTGTGGTGGGCATATAGGGTATTTTTCAGACAACATTTCAATATTTCAAAGTCCAGTTGCTCTTTTCAACTCCAGTGAGAGTGTATCAATCCTGGGGCCACTAATGCCAAGCCAGCGTCATTATTCATTTGGCCACAGGATTTCTCTTTTCTTTATTGCTACTTTAACAGAAAAACTTCCAGTATTTCTTCTTCTTTTTGCTCTATTGAGAGAATTATTTAAGTCTAAATCCCAGCTAGTGCCTGTGTGTTTTTCACTGTTCATCCATGCGTCTGTCTGCCAGGTATTTGACTGCTAGCTCAGACCCAGCTGGTCTCACCATTTCTGCTGCTTCTGACTTTTACAACCAGATTTAATGAGCTCCCGTCTTGCAACACACTTGACTGCCCACATACTCAAATATACACAGTCACAGGAAAACATGCCAACTCAGGCGTACAGACTTTCATAGCTGTAACATGCAAATAAACAGTGACACCCACCCTGCATGAAGAGGCACATGCGCACACACACACACAAACCAATATAAAAGTCACACTCTGCCCAGCCTGCACTGCTGTCTGCCTTATGTTCTTTCTGTCATTTCAGTCTATACAGCCTGTAGTTTTGGCTGCTTTTACCAGGAAATCACTGCTCCAAAAGATATTTTAATCAAAGAGCAAGGCAGTCATACATTTCTAAATGAATGTCAAAAAACAGAAACAACCTAAAATAAAAAATCTGAGGAAATCTCAAATTACATATCAAGTGTATGAAGAAATAAAATGTAAAAGTGATCTGAGGACACCATCTACTCTTCAAACCACAAACAGTCCCATCTGCTGGCCTCTTCTGTTCTGTTCTGGCAACCCTATCATGCCTGTGAAAGGAATAACGGCACACACATCGGCCCCGGTGTTGAAACAATAGTGAGTAAGTATGCACTAGCGCTGGACACTTAATAGCGGCAAGGAAATTGTTCAATAAAATGTTTAATAATATTAATTGAATGCATTAGATCTAAACTGCCAGAAAAGCACAGCACTGTCACCCAGACCTCTTGTCTCTCCTATGTGCATCTGCAGACCTCCCCTGACTGAAGCTGAAGCTAGCGGGAACCAGTGGTTTCCCGAAAAAGATGGACACGGTCTAAAAACACCCACAGCCACCACCTCCAGCCAAACCAGGTACTCCGGCATCTTCCTCTGAGGGTTGATGGATTTAATTTCTGGAGGCCAGAGTGGGGCCTGCGTCTGGCGACACCTGGTCCAAACCAGCCATTTGAAACCCTAACCCGTGTGTGGTGGGGCAGCCTCGTCCTGATCACCATCCATTCCCCCTCCTTAGAGTTCACTTGTTTTCTTTATTTATGTGAGAGACTATTTCGAAATCCTTTTTTTTATGTGTGTATTTATTTGCTGTCTTCATATCTTAAGTGCACATTCACATATCGCATCACCACATAAAGTGCATTATATGTCACAAATAGTTCTTTCAGTACTGATGAAAACCTACTGAATTTACAGCTAAAACTTGCCACTTTATTTAATTCATTATTTTATTTCAAGCTAAATGTGCTGATAATGTGTTCCTCAGGTCCAACTAGCTGGTCCTGACTCTAATATATCAAGAGTAAGTTCTGAAGATGACAGGTTTGTTTCCTTCAGACTTTGGAAGCATCACTGGTCAGAAAAGTCCTTGGCCCGCAAATCTCCCAGAATGCTTCAGTGGAGTCGAGGGCGAGCTATGGCAACTGGCCTGTTGGGTTGGCGTGTCCTTGGCGCAGGGGAGGCTCCACTTAACGGGGCCGACACATTAAACATTAACGGCTGGCCTGTAAAGCAGAGCCTGGCAAAGAATGCGCAACCAAACACACACATACTGAAAAAAGAGAAAGCTAAAACACAACTCGTATAAAACGCACACCAGTCTGCAGTGGGGCAGAAACACACACAGAGCCAGTGATTCGCAGCAGTGCTGAGTTGTGTCAGCCCTGGAGGAGTGTTAACGACAGGAGCAACAGAGCAGGTCTGCTGGCAGCCTGTCCTCGCTTTATGAACACACTGAAATACGACCTTCTGTCCCCAAACAGGAAATAGGCTGCATTTTCCTCTCCAAAACTTGTTAGAATGGGAGCCTACCAAAACTCTCAGAGTGTGTGGAAGTGAGTGAGAGAGGCAGCTCACTGCCAGCGTGCTTGGCGTTTCCCTCTGCGGCCGATTAGCCTCTCACGCAAGCCTTTGCAAGATGGATTTGGGCATTTAACCAGTTTTCAGCAAATGTCACTGTGGTTCAGTGAAACTGTGCTGAATAGGAAAAACATATTTTTTGGAAGGAGTCCACTATGTAAGGACAGGACTTTAAGATTCTGTTGCTTATGTGCTCACACACAGATCAACAGGGCTCATGCACACACACATTTCTATAAAACAACCAGGCACATACAGGCAGCAAATGAATGCACCTCCTATAATGCTTTTGTGTGAATGTGTGTGTGGTCTCACCTTGGCCAGACACTGGGGGTGTGTCTCGTGAAGAGCCAGGCTGGTCAGGTTAGACAGGGTGGTCTCACACAGCCACTGAGGTCTGCTCCTCTTGTCCTCTTCCTCCTCCAGCTTCCTCAGGACCCCCTCCACTGCCAGCTCCCTCACCTCGTACTGTTGACATCGCAGCAGATGCTCCAGGAGCTGGGACGTCAGCTCAGAACTGTCCCACAGCTCAGGGGACTCCACGCTGGCACTGAGGGCCACCTGGGCCAAGCTGAGAAGGTACTGGGTGCTGCCAGGCACAAGGGCAGCGGAGGTGGTGTCAGAGGTGACCAGTTCTGAGGACATCAGGACGGACAGAGTCTTCTGACGCAGTGTGCAGACCTCAGAATCTGACAAACACGAGACGTAACGTTAGCTAAACACACAGTTTGAGGCTGATATTTCTAATTCAGCTGATCACTGAACCTGGGTTGTGCTACTCCGGTACACAACTTTTGCAGTAATTTCTTTATTTGAAGATTTCATCTGGTCATACTGCACATCTTTAAAAGCTTCATTTTTTTGGTGCTACCATTAAGTATATGTTTTACATTCTACACCAATTTGCCTGCATGCCATGGCAATTTGACATCTGAGTCTGTTGGAATAGTTTCCTCAGTCTATAACTCTAAAAAAGTCACAGTGGCTGCAGAGCAACATTATACAAAGACTGGACTACCCTCTATTAAAGTCATATATCAGTCCATTGGTATATAGTCTCCTACCAGGAAATCAAGAAAAATCCCTACAAGAAATACTGTGAATAAGTATTAACTTATGCTTGTTGTCCAAGGTTGGCCAAATTAGACTAAATGTGTGTTTTCGTGTTTTTCTGCCCTTCCTGTGTTGGGGCTCTAAAGAGTTAAACCACCTTGCAAAACCTCTATAATTATAATTTCCAAATTAAATGCCATCGGGTAACTAAACCACTATCCAGCAGAACAAATCACCATGCTGTAGAAATATATTGATAACTACAAAGTACCAGTAATGTCTTAACTCAGCTTGGGCAGCAGAATTGAATCTTATAATGATCAAAATAAATTATGACATTAACAGATAAATGTATTGCTGGATTTGGACAACACATTGTCAAACCAACAGAGGCAAGAAAGATGACGGCATCAGGAACAAAAATGTTGTTTGACTGGCAGCAGACCCTAGGATGGACTCTCATCTGGCCGGGGAACATATTGGGACTTCCCAGGAGGAGCTGGAAAATATTGCTGGGGAGATAGACATCTGAACTACCTTGGTTAGGCTGTTGCCACCGCAACCCAACTCTGGATAAGCAATAGAAAATGAATGGAGGGATGTATGAATACATCAGTGATGCAGCCTGAGAGAGCTGAGAACACTCGTTTCCTCTCCTAACTATTTTCCAACTAACCACTGTTCTTTAGCAGCGTCATGGCTAACTCTTACACAACTACCGCACCAGTACATCTCTATACACTATGGTTTTGTCAAATATGAGTAAAGATACCTGTGAACATTTACTTTACATAATGGAGAGCTATGCCTGGATGCCAAAAAGCATTAATTTACAGACATACGTACAACATTCCATTCCATGTCTGACAAGATTAACCAAGTCAGAGCTTCTTTCTACTACAGCTATCTCTTAATATCACAAAGATTAAGATATTCCTATTGAATTCATTGGATGTATCCAGTCCCGCTCCTTTCCAAGCTAAACAAACACACTCCTCTTTGTACAGAGAACAGATGCAGACAACAGAGCAGACTGAAGAAGCCTGTGTCTTCTGTTCCTTCCTATTTTGACTTTTATAGGAAAGGCTGCGTCAGTGTCTGTTTGGAAAGGCCCATGGCTGTGCCAGCCAAGCCACCTGTGAACATGCACCCTTAGGGAGAGAAGGACACGCAAATAAACACACATGTGCACGGACACGTGCACTTCCTGTGAAATTTAAGTATAATTCAGAGGCAGGGCAGCTATAGAGAAACCCAATGCCATTCTAAAGCTCTGCTCCTCCCTACAGTACAGCTCCAAGACTGCACACAGACCCCGCTTTGACAGCCAACTCAATTAGTTTAACATAGACGCACACACACATGCACACACAAACACACACCCACACAGAGAGCTTATGAAACCCAGTGCAACTCAATATGGCCCCGCAGCGCCACTCAAAACGTGGCCTGACAAAAGAGCGGGAAATGCCGCATTCCTCCAGAGATGGGCCGGGTTACCGTGGAGACGGGCCAGGTTACTATGGAACCCGATCCTCAAAGGGGGCTCCGAGGCCAAGTAAGCATAGCCTAATGGTTATAATGGGGGGTAAGAGCACAGTAATGACACACATGATGAAGGGAGGAAGGAGAGGAGGATGACTGAAGGAGAATGGGAGCGTGTCAAAGAGAAAACAGCTGTCTGTCATGGCGGAACAGACAGAAACATGGAGAGTGTGTGTGTGTCGTAGAAACAGTATGCTACCCTTAGCCTGTCACATGCTGATGCAGTCCACTATGACACTCCGATCCTGACTTTTACAGAAAAACACTACACATACAATGTAGGGAAAAATACTTTTGAATGACTCCAAATCCATTCATTAGAGAAGGAACAATAAAAGAGAATGAGAGAAAGATAGGAAAGTCCAGAACTGGGAAGAAGAAAAGGCCCAAATGAGTGAGGAAAGGAGAAAGAAAGAGGAAAAACATCATTAGTTAGGATGCAAAGCTGCTTTTTTATGATTGCATTTATTAAAGTAGATCGGTGGAGGAGGGAGGAGTAGCCCAGCTTTCCCACAGCAAATGAAAGGCGTTCCTGTGAGGGCCATTTCACTGTGATTTTCATGTCTGATCAAAAATAGCCATTGTTCTCCCACAGCTGTGTTTGTTTAAATCTGTGTCTACAACTCTTGTGTCTCTTTACGCTGCTCATGTGCAAACCTGCAGCTGGACTGTATACAGACTCCATAGAACTGTGATTACTGTTTGGTATTCCAAGAGACTCTGAGATGAGATCTGGCTCTTCAGAGTACACTGTGAGCCAAGCTCCAGAGTGGTGTTTTAATAAACGCTGTGCAGGGGCAGGTCTCAGTGGAGAGCTTTAGTGCACTGTGATGGTTTGTGTCACGAATAAAATTTTTTAAAAAAGAGTACATTTCTGCACAACTCTCTATGAACTTTTAACTTGTTAGCAGTGCTGCTCTAATGATGGCAGTGTTGGTCAGAGCACCACTTTGGTCCAGATTGAAATATCTCAACAAGAACTGGATGATCATGTTTTCCAGACGATGAATTGGGAAAATTTGGATAATGACTTAAACTATTATCTAGCGACATTATCAGGTTGCAAATAATTTTTTTTTTGTATTGTAGATCATTCTGCCAAGTATTTAGCTTTTTTTCTCTAGTACACGACAAACTGTTTGGGCTGTAAAATGGAAACAGTGAATAATGACACTCAAACTTATCTCACCAACAGTCTCAGACTCAAAAGGTGCCCACTGACTTTCCACCTTCCACCACCAGCCTCTGAAAATACACCCTCCTGCACCCTTGATGGGCCCTTCAACCGGGCTTCCAGTGGGAAATAATATTTTGTGCCGGAAGTGAATAAACACAGCTTAAAGTAGAGATAGACAGAAAATCTGAAAATGGCTAAATTAAAAAATGACCAAACAAAAAAACTGTCAGAATTTGAAAATATACAGCCCTTTTCCCTGCATCTTTTCCTATGTTCCTCTCTGTCCAGGGCCACTCCAAAGACAGCAACATAATTAGCTAAAAATGCATGTTAAAAAGAATTTTTTCCATGGCTGTAAATATGTCTTGAGTGATTAAAATTGACTACAGCTGCCGACTCCTCTGGGTCAATTGAAATAGGGCCCATTTAATACACTTAGTAGACTCAGTTACAAACACTACAGTGGGAAAGTCAAAGGAGCCAAGTACTGACCTGAAAGTAAATTATTGACACGAACAAGTCAGGAAAGTTTCTGAAAGGTGATAATATGTATTCCAGCCTTTGCCAAATATATTTAGTGTTGTATCAGATCAATAAAAACAGCAAATCCTAACAGTTAATAATTACCAAGTAGAGCTGGAGTACGTGATTTTAATCCATTTTAGTCACATTAGCAAAAATCTACTCACAGTCTGCTAGTTGCCAGTTCTGTCTGCACTAGAAAAAAAAGTGCTGTTGTGAATTTACCAAATAATAGCATGTGAATTCACAAAACCCAGGACGGTCATCTTGCTAAACATCAGCATTCATTTAAAATACCACTGTTTATAGCTTCCCAAAAGTGCTAGCATAGGCTGTAGACCCTTGACAGTGGTGGAATTAGAACTGTACTAATAAAAACTGAATAGCTACTAAAGCCTGAGTGACCTGAGATCCCTAATAATCAAACCTTACATGCTACGTTTAATAGAAGGATGTGTATCAGTCTAATGTGAACTTTGTTTTAGCTTTACAAAGTAAGGGAATGTTAATGGAGAAACTAATGAATGTTACTCAATGAACTGCCAACCATTTCAGTTCTTTTACTTTCTGCAATCAAACCATGAAAACACATCAGAATAAAAAGAATACAGACTGCAGTTAGGCAAAACATCTACCAAGGTCAGTGGTTATGCTGATTTCCCCCGTGTGTCTGTCATGTTTTAGTACATGAAACTTAAGACTTGAAAGAGCCCAGCCTTAAACTGGCGGTATTAGCATTCCTGTGTAGACGCCCAAAATGAAAACGGTAAGACTGAACCAGGTACTGATGCAGTCGAAACTTTGGTGGCCTGTGAAAACAACAAACACACACATTATACATGTAGAAAAATGAAAATATTTCCCATAAAGCAATAAAGCTTTAGAGGACTAGATTGGTATCATCTGTGGGTGAGGCTAACTATCCCGTGTAAAGGTTTATGTATGAGCAGGAGAGAGGAATACAAGCACTATGTGTGATGGGCTGTTTTACAGCACAGGTCAAATATTTAAACTAAATCTAACCACAACATCTGGTTTAAATAAACCCAGGCCAGGCTTACAGTTAGGAGAAGACGGGCACTGAGCTGAGCTTGAAATGAGGGCAGAGTGTCAGTGTTCTTGTCCTGGGAACACTGGGATACAAACTCCACACCCAGTCCAAGTAGACCAGCACCATTTAAACATAGATTGAGTCTACTATGCAGTATTTCAGGACATATGATGAAGGTGTGTGTAAGTGTGCTGTACAGTAAATTAAGAGGCATACCACAAACACTAGAAGAAAGTGTGCATCGTTAGCACTGTTCATAGTCCTCTAGAAGCTGGCAGTAACGACACTTTGCTGTGTCGAGCTAGAACTTTGGCAAGATGCTTGCACGTGCTCTCACACGCAAGCACACAGCTGGATTTCACATCAACTTCCACCGTCATTACCCAAACTGTGAAAAACAAACCCCAGACGCTACGTGTGTGTGTGTGTGTGTGTGTGTGTGTGTGTGTGTGTCTGACAAGTGTGAGAGAGCTGACCTTCTCATGCTGATGGAGCTTTACAGTTTGCTGGGGTGCGTCCCACTAATTAGCCATCCATACATACACACAGACACACACACACACACACACACACACCCACACACATACGCACACACACACACACACGCACACACACTCACACACACACACATATACAGTATGTGTGTAGGGCCAGAGGTTATTTGGCTAAGTACATATACATGACCAGTCAAAAGTTTGGACACAACTTACGGTTTGATTAACCGTTAAACTATTATTAACTATTTACATTGTAGATTCTCACTGAAGGCATCAAAATTATGAATGAACACATATGGAATTATGTAGTAAACAGCATGTTTTATATTTTAGATTCTTCAAAATAACCACCCTTTGCTTTGATTATCGCTTTGCACACTTTTGGCATTCTCTCAATGGCTGGTAGTGGTAGTGTGTGTGTGTGTGTGTGTGTATAAATATTGGCATGAGTGAGACACAGGTAGGGAAAAAACTGAAGATCTTCAAGACAGCCATTCATTACACCAAGAAAAAACAAGCCGAACACAGTACTACCAAATTGCTAGCTGGCCCTCATGAGATGGCCGTGCACTCATCCGTTCCTGTGTCAGGAATTGTCGTCAGACCTCCAAGGACCTTAAAAATGAGTGGGCACTGCTGAGAAATGTGACTTGTTTGGCAAGGACAGTTTGAAACAGACTTCTTGAAGCAGGTCTGAAGTCACACAGGGCATGGAAGAAGCCCTCCATCAACGAAAGGCAGAGGAAAGCCCGGATACTCTTTGCTGGGGACCACAATGATTGGACTGTTGATGATTGGGCTAAGGTTCTCTTCAGTGATGAATCCAATTTTCAGTTGATGCCCACTCCAGCCAGCTTACTGTTTAGGAGGAAGCCTGGAGAAGCCTACAAACCAGACTGTCTGCCCCTACAGTAAACATGGGGGTCGATCAGTGACGATCTGGGGTTGTTTCAATATGGCTGGAACAGGGCAAATGCAATTGTGTGAAGGGCGAACTCTTGAAAACAGTCTTCTTTCATCAGCTGGAAAACTCTTTCCTACCTCCAATGACTGGATTTTCCAACAAGACAATGCCCCTTGCCACACGGCAATGTCAGTTAAAGCCTGGATGGAGAACCAGAACATTGGAACCATGCTTTGGCCTGCTCAATCACCAGAGCGAAATCCAATTGAAAATGTGTGGAAAATCCTGAAACACAAAATGGCGAACCACAAGCCCAAAAAAAAAGCAAATTTGTTTGAATCTGTGCAACAGGAATGGGCTGCTGTGACAACAGAACACTGTCAGAAGTTGGTGGAGAGCATGCAAAGACGCATGACTGCAGTTGTCAAAAACAATGGTTATGCAATCAAGTACTAACTCCTGTGTGTATCATGTGACTAAAACAGACTGAAAAGAAAACATAGAATGCCTAAAAGCTGTCTTTGGCAGTACAATGTCATAGCTATTGATGTAAGAACTTAAGTGATTTTGGTTACTATCAAGAAAACCATGGAAAATGGCTAGATATCAGCTCTTAAATTAAACTCCTACAAGCTATTTTTGTTGTTATCATTATATTTGTTCAAACAACTGTACCTTTAGTTGTACTATGCATTAACATGTACAAGAAGTTGAAGAAAACAAGAGTGGTCTAATCATTTTTTCCATGACTGTATATATATCTTGAGTGATTAAAATTGAATACAGCTGCTGACTCCTCTGAGTCAATTGAAATAGGGCCCATTTAATACACCAGGACAATACACCCCAAAAACTGCTCACAGTGCCCAATGTACTGAGTCAGTCTCTAAACTCCACATCCCAATCCAATGGAACATCTATAAGATGCACTGCAACCAGTCTGATCCACAGTGGCCCCTTCACACAACCCACAGGTTCCAAAGGATCAGCTGCAAACATCCCGGTGCCGGACACCACATGACACCCCCCAGAGGTCCTGTGTCGATGGCCCAGCAGGTCAGAATTATTTTATTCGCATGATGGGGTCCTACACAATAACAGCCATGTACCTATTGTCCTAAAATTGTGATACAAATCAGGGAAAGCTAGAGAATGATGATTTTGTCTACCTGTCACAGTATCTATTAGATTCATAAATTTCAGAGAAATTTTTATTCCTTTACTGGCCAAATTAATGTTAAATAATACAGATGAAGCGCAACCACAAAAGAGAACACAACATCCATCCATCCATCACCTACACACTGTTTAATTCCCATTAGGGTCGCGTGGGGCTGGAGTCTATCCCAGCTGACTTAGGGTGAAGGCAGGGGACACCCTGGACGGGTCACCAGTCTATCACAGGGCTACATACAGAGACAAACAAACACACCTACAGACAATTTAGAATTACCAGTTAACTTTAGCATGTTTTTTGGACTGTGGGAGGAAGCCAAAGTACTTGGAGAAAACCCACGCATGCACAAGGAGAACATGCAAACAAGCAGAAGATTTCCAGGCCCAGGCCGGGTCGTGAACCGGACATCTTCTAGCTGCGAGGTGAAAGTGCTAACTGCCAAGTCATGGTGCAGCCCAAAAAGAGCACAACATGCAAATGAAAAATGTTTAAAACATTACTCCAAATGTAAACTGCTTTGAAAGCACTGAGTTCAACACTGCATTTTAAGTAACATGTTTTAAAGGCCATTTACTCTCGTTTGAGGGCAAGGGTTTCCCAACTTTTTGGGATTTTTGTAGTCAAAGCTCTGTCTACTCGAACACCCTGCAAACTACTCACAAAGAGTGATGCTAACCACTTTCATCTGAGTAGATTCTGAGGACATGGTCCTGGCCCTGAGGTTGGGAAACACTGAAAAAGGGCGTAAAGTGTGGAGTATCCTGTAGTATTTCATAGAAGAGGGAGGAAGGATACTAGGTTCTTCTCTTGACATTGGATTGCAGAGGTTGGTGCATAATTCCCCTCAGAAAAAGCACATCTTAAAGTTAAATGGGTGTGAGTATCCAAATATGGATCCACATGGCTTACCAAGCTGTCAAAGATGCACATCAATCCCATGTGCTAAAGCTGCTGGAAGTCTAATTATGGCAACACATTTTTTGTGTGCACTAAGAGAGATTTAACTTCAAGGACTGGTTTGGAATTTTTTCAAGTCTATCCTAATTTAACACTCACAGTATGTACACAGAGTGTTACTGGAAGCTCTAATGATTCCTTTCTGAATACTGATGGGAAGAGATCCCTGTGAAACTATACTGTAAGAAATGGAAGACATAATGTCCAGGCTTCGGCTGGCTGATTCACACAAATGGAGTTAGCGTTTTCCAAAGTTACTGTTACAAAGTTACTTTTTTGTTCCTTTCATGTTTACCCAAAAGTTTGAAAAGGAATACATTAGAGTGGTTACAGTCATAGGAAATGAAACTGCAGGAAATTTGCTGTACATGAGAATACACAGACGTTGAGAACATTTATATTCGTATTCTGTCTCTGATCAAAACAAACTGATTGTCTTTGAGACTCCGAACATTCATGTTATACGCATCTTCTTTGCTTGCAGAATATCTGCAAAGATGATTTTTTTTAAACAGTGCAAATACTGCATTCTTTGTCAGTCTTTATGTTTGCAGCCTTCTCCAGGTTTGCAGGGACATTGCTGCGGTTAGTGCTTTGATGCCACCCTTTGTCCCTTTTAGATATGCGCTCCATTAATGTGATGGCACCTGAATGTGGCGGCTTCACGTCTGAATGAGCATCACAGAAACTCTCAAGCCAATAGGGACAGTCGATGTACTTATGACTGCTGTGAAGTAATTTAGGTAGGGCTTATTCCCTTTTTCAGCACTAATATTGATATTGACCACCAATAATGTTTTTGCACACAAATTAAACAATATTCCTTTCTTGTTCAGTTTTCTCTACAATTCCATCTATTAAAAACTAAAATATCCGTAAAAATAAAACTGTACTGTGATGAAGACAAAGATTTTAGCGGATTAATGACACTCACTAATAAATAATGCAATCTGGGCTTTGACAAAAGATTAAAAGGAGCTGAAGTTTGTTTTGTCCCTTCCAGCTGTGTAGGACTCTTTCCTCCACGTTTACCAAATACCTGCAATATCAGACTGCACCCGGACCTATATGAATGTCTCCAGAGCAAAAAAGGTACATGCATTTAGGCACATGGAACAATGTCAGTAACTCCATTAATTACTAATAGTTACAAGTCATACCCAACATGGAGAGAAGATTGGTCTGGATCTAACAGCCAGTCACACTGTTTACTTTTCTTTGCACTGGACAGGTGAGCTGTCACAAAGAGTCACTTTATATGCTGGAGTGCATTCATTCATTACACAACAGATGTAGATTTAGCCTTTTGTTGATTAGTGTATTATTTTGTGCTATATAAGACCAACCTTGTCTGTATGACAAATAGTGCATCGCTGTGTGGGTATGACTAAATGAAGCTGTGAGGAACATTAAAGTCAAAAATAACTTGAATGTCTGAATGACACAATGCCTTCACTGTAAGAGGCTGATGAAGCAGCACTGTTACGTGTCCTTATGAAAAAGGCTTCAGTGAAATAGTGTGAAATGTTTGATGTGCATGAGTCCTCATGCATGACATACAAACAAAACAGGGACTCCTTAGTAAAAACCTGCTCAATAGTGCTGCTGGTGGCCAAAAACTCCTTAAAGCACCTTTATGCTTGAGAATACATTCTTGTTTTAAACAAGGATAGAGCATTTCCTTGTTCATCTCTTGGATGGCTGAGAAAATCTGACAACGGGATTCATCACAACCATCAGGGAGAGGAAGCATGATCACAGCAACGAATAACTCTGTCGGTGAATGACCAGCATAGCATGTGAATACTAAAGAAAGAGTGGAAAAATGCAAACATATTCTGTAGTAAACTCCAAAATATTAAAATATAACACTAAAGAATGAAATATTTATTCTGCATGACTGCCACTGTGACATCCCTGATTTAAAAAGTCACTTCACTTCAATGGAATAGAATGAATTAAGGCTGACTCCAGCCTCTCAGGCACAGGAACAGTCAGTTTTTTTTGACATCATCATCATCATCATCTGCTAGCACACTAATGGAAAGACATTTAATTCCAGCAAACTCACTTAACACTTGAACCATTTTTGTGGCATTTTTCCTTCTCCATTTGTGTAGGTCTTCTTTTTCCCACTTTCCTCTCTCTCTCTCTCTCTCTCAAACCAAACCTAGCAGCTTATTTTACTGGCATGGCTGGCGAGCAAAGAAACAGAAGACTGGCAGAGGTAGAGATGAAGCAATGGATGGAGAGGGCTGTTTTATGAGTCTGCATGGATCAAAGAGCTGGGGCAGAGAAATGCACACACACACGCACACACACACACACACACACACACACACACACACACACACACACACACACACACACACACACACACACACGTATGCACATACATGCACAAAGACCTGCGTTCAGAGCTGAGAGGAATTGGCTGGTAAATGCAAAGTTCCTACTTAACGCAGGGTGCCAGTTAAAAGGGGAAAAAAAACAGAAGTAATATTGAAAAAGAGGATTGTTCACCTCCTTTACCCCTGGTGCCAGGCACTCTTAGGAGCCTGCTGCTTTCATATGAACTTCCCCAACCTGTGGCTTTTTAAATCAACATCTGATTCGTCTGAGAAGTGCAATTACACAAGAGGAAAAGGGCGAGGGATTAGAAGTGAGGGGCAGAAGAAAGGAGAAATAAAGAGAGAGGAACGCGGGGCTCAAACAGCACCAGAGAGAGGCTGACAGATGAAGCTAAAGACAGACTTACGATAATAATAGAGGCATTAGAGGTGTGTAAGCCAGAGGGTGCTTATTTAGTTATGTAAGGAGCAGAGCCAAGTCAGAGCAGGCCGGGCCCTCAATCTACACGCTTGTTTGGAGAAATCCTCGGTATTTCCACTGTCAAGACCAACATGTGTCGAGCACATGGCCGACCAAAAACACGAGCGGCTCCCCCTTCCCTCCTTCCTCTCTGTACAGCACTCCTCCATAAACTGGGTCATAGGCACAGTCCCACCATCTGTCAGAGATCGCTCGCTTCGGTTTCACATTCCTCCACTGAGGAGACCCCCACAGGTCTGTGCAACCACAGACAGACACACACACAGACACACACACAGACACACACACACACACACACACACACACACACACACACACACACACACACACACACACACACACACAGACACACACACACACACACACAACAGGGGGCTTCTCTGAACTACTCGATACATGAAGCTGGCATCTGTCAACAATAAGTCTAAATGGAGAGTGCAGCAGCGCACAAACTTTGCGGGGTTGTCTGTTCAGACGTGGAGGGATTCAAAGTGAAGTTCACAGCAAATGGAGCGAACACAGTTGCTGCGTACTGAGCTGATAACTGTCCAGCAACTGTCTGACATCAGCAGAGCACCATCAAGACAAGAAGACTGAGAAGAAATGTTTTAAAACCAGACAATATCAAACACTGTTTCCTTAAACAAGCTTGAATATACAGTAGAACTTCAACAGCAATAAAATAGCCAATAATAGCTAAGTATCATGAGTTTTGGAAAAATTATTTATCACTGAGACACAAGAGCAAGATGTTTTTTTGCAACAGACATGAATGCTGCAGATGGAAAGAAACAAAACAGACAAAATGCAAAATCATAGATTCATGCAAACACAGGGAGACATGACAAAACCACAAGATCACAGACAATCAGTCAGTAAATACATTTGAAGTTAAAAGTTGAAAATCAGTGAAATGATGAGAGTTTATAAGGTGCAATGTGGTGGAAAGCAGCAGTGGAAAGTTCAGTATTTATTTGGGGGTAACTGACAATACAATTGTCATTGTACAGTATCATTAATTACTACTCTAAGATGAACTGATTTACCAATAAAGCTACAGAAAACACAAAAAATGCTTTCTAAAAGTCAGTGCTGGAGATCAACTAATTACTGACTGATATGTGATGAAGGCAAAAATATCCCAAATATAATAACTTTGAAAATGCATTTTGCCATCCATTTTTCCTGTTAGTCTTTTTAAAACTCCTACTTTGGCCATGTTAAGCAAAATAACAAGGATTTTGTGGCTGTCTCATACACTGGACTGAGTTTTCCAAGTAGGTGGTGGTTTCAATGATGTGCCTGGTAGCCAATCAACTACAAAAACAATATTTTCAGGCCATCAACCTGATCAGAAGCAGGTCTGTCATATCTGTCAAACAAAAGGTGCAGAGAGTTCTCTTGATGTCCCTGCTCACTAGCTGAACAGGGCTGAAAGACAGAAGCAGCCTATAAAATGATACCAGAGCAAAACTGTGCGTATTTGTAACTTCCTGAGCATATGAATGAGAAGCAGATTCTGCTGCAGGACTGAGTGCCTCACAAGTTTTTCATGTGGCCAGTTAGCTGACATTACAGTAACATTACTGTCTCTGGTTTTGTTGTCTCTTTCACTGTGATGGTAAAAACTCACTATATTATTATATAATATATAATATTATTATAATATTATTACTGCTTTGAACAGCATGAATGAAAAGGGTAATTGTCAAAGAAACTACAGTGCCGTGAAAAAGAATTCTTTTTTTGAATATTTCCCCCACTTAAATGATGAATACCATCAAGCAAATTTAAATATTAGACAAAGATAACCAAAGTAAACACTAAATGTAGTTTTTAAATGATGATTTAATGCTTTAAGACAAAAAAGCTACCCAAACCTACTCGATCCTGTGTGAAAAAGTAATTGCGACTCTTGTTAAATCATGAATTAACTGTGGCTAATCACATTTTTTGGACAGCGAGTTCAATTTCACTAACCACACCCAAGCCTGATTACCTCCAGACCTGTTCAATCAAGAACTCACTTAAATAGAACCTGTCTGACAAAATGAAGTTGGCTAAAAGATCTCAAAAAGCTGCAACAAAATGCCCCAATCCAAAGAAATTCAAGAACAGATGAGAAGTAAAGTAACTGACATCTATCAGTCTGGAAAGAATTTCAAAGCCATAGGACTCCAGCGAACCACAGTGAGAGCCATTATCCACAAATGGAACAGTGGTGAACCTTCTCAGGAGTGGCCAGCCTACCAAAATTACCCCAAGAGCACAGCAACGACTCATCCAGGAGGTCACAAAGGAACCCATGACATCTAAAGAACTGCAGGCCTCCCTTGCCTCAGTTAAGGTCAGTGTTCATGACTCGACAATAAGGAAGAGACTGGGCAAAAATGGCATCCATGATGGCAGAGTTCCAAGACGAAAACCACTGCTGACCAAGAAGAACATAAAGGCTCATCATACTCTTGCAAACAAACATCTGAATGATGCTGCTTTGCTGCTTCAGGACCTGGACGACTTGCTGTGATTGATGGAACCATGAATTCTGCTCTCTACCAGAACATCCTGAAGGAGAATGTTTGGCCATCAGTTTGAGACCTCAAGCTGAAGCGCACTTGGGTTCTGCAGCAGGACAACGATCCAAAACATACCAGCAAGTCGACTTCTGAATGGCTTAAAAAAAATAAAATGAAGGTTTTGGAGTGGCCTCGTCAAGGTCCAGACTTGAATCCAATTGAAATGCTGTGGCACGACATTAAAAAGGTCATTCATGCTGGAAAACCAGCCAGTGTTGCTGAATTAAAACAATTCTGCAAAGAAGAGTGGGCCAAATTATCTCCGCAGAGATGTGAAAGACTCATTGTCAGTTATAGGAAACGCTTGATTTCAGTTGTTGCTGCTGAGGGTGGTCCAACCAGTTACTAAGTTTAGAGGGCAATTACTTTTCCACACAGGCCCAGCTAGCTTTGAATATTTTTTTTTCCTTAATAAATGAAATCATCATTTAAAAACTGCATTTTGTGTTTACTTGGGTTATCTTTGTCTTTACATTTGTTTGATGTTCTTAAACATTAAAGTGGGGAAATATACAAAAAAAATAATAATTTGAGAAGGGGGCAAATACTTTTCACAGCACTGTATATCATGTCTCTTGTGAAGGGAGCGCCATAAAATATCAAGCAAGATCATCTGATAGCCATGGCAACACCTTTGCACGTCACCATATGGTTGTAGGGAGTGAACAGGAGCCGTGTTTGAGTTTTGTGCTCTGCATATTTTTGCTGTTCTTCAAGAAGTGTAGTCGTGCTCACCTTCCAGAAGGCTGATCTTCGGCCCACACAGACACACCAACACATCCAGAAAGGCTCCTCTGGTCACCACACAGCTGTTCTGTCTGAAAAGAGAGCAACATAACCTTGATCTACAGTAGCAAGGGCAACTGGTAAAAATCAGTTAAATCAGAAAACTTGAGGAAGCTTTTAGATGTGATTGGTAAAAACACAAAGTTTGCTCTTAAGAACCATAATGAATGACCTCTTTTATTAAAAAGGTTGCTTAAATGGTCATAAAGCACTTGTTGATTTAAGGAGATAACTCTGCAGCCTCCAGCCACTGATCATCTGTTTCCCATTAAGATCACAGACTATCGTTTTCCTCAGAAATAGACTCATGTCTCACCACAAACTATTAAATTAGGTCACTGGACATTATAACTCAATGAATCTATTGGTTGTGAGAATCTTCATGATGTAGTGATGTGTTCTCTCAAGCTAATGTCTGTTCCCTGTAGGTTAATGACTGTGAAAGGTTATATTTTACTTTCTAATCAGAAGTTCGATCAAATCATTTTACCTCAAGGCACACTCACTGGAGTTTTCTGTCTGGCAGTTTAGGTCACACTGTGTGTTTTGTGTCTTGTGTTAGTTTCACTTGTTATATCAAAGACAATTTGCTTAAATTTCAAAGTCTGATAAATCTGATTACATTCAGTCAATAGTGTGTCTAACATGTGACTGAATTTCAGACAGAGATCAATTGAGCATCTCAACAAATCCATTAGATAAGAAAAGCACTCAGAGCGCAGTACTCCGCTGCTCAGTCATTGTACCATTTCTGATGGATGAAATCTTTAAACAATTTGTGGTCCACAGCGGTGGATTTGTAGTAGGATCGCAATCATGTGATCATCAGCAGGCAGCTGATGTAGTGTTCACTTGTAGTCATAGTTACAGTGACGCCGTGCCGCTATCTGGCAATGAAAGAGAAATCTTTAACAAATTCATGGATCAAGACTATAAGCTGCATCACTGCCAAAATCTAATTACTTGGTCCTTGTGTGATTTCTGACCTTCCCTGAAAATTTCATCCAAATTCGTCAGTCCATTTTTGAATAATTTTGCGAACAGACAGACAGACAGACGAACAAACCAACGCCAATCGTCACATAATTATGCCGTGTTCCTTGGCGGAGTAATAAGACACAATTACCTTTGAACCCCAGAAGATTCTAGGCATTTTTTGCTCCTGTAAAGGTTTTACTCATTTTACTCTGCACCTGGAACCTGGATTTAAGAGCCCATACGGGTTACCAATACTGGATAAAATGTTGGCCTTTGTACACTATAGTGATGTTACTACTTATATTTTGAATTAGTTTCCACACTTTTTAATAGAATGCAATTAGAGCAAATTTTTATTTGAGACATGTGGAATTAAGTGATTTAATTTAGATGACATATCAACATTCCCAGCTTCAGTTTAGTTAATCTTCCCAAAGTAACTGCATGTCAACAATGATACGTCCATGGACAAAAAAGTTACAATTTAAAGTTTTTCTTCTGTTTTTATCATTTGTGGTTCTAATAAATACTGTAACTTTGTTACTTCCAAACCTGCCCGAGGGTTTTGGTGTTCAAAAGGTTAAAATGAAATGTTCTCATTTGCTACTTTAGTACAAAGAGCTAAAACTAATATTGGGTAATGTCGCCTTTGTCGACGTGATAAATTGTACTGCATTATTCAGGGAGGGATTTCTATTATTGCTACTCCGCAGTCACTGAGGATTTCCTATTATCTTATTATATTATTATCCTGTTAGTCTGTGTGGCCTTGATCGGAGGATACATGAGAGATATTAAAGTGTACTGACCCAGACAAAAAGTTACTGTCATTAATGGGTCAGCAGTTGGAGAAAACATCAGACATATCACTGCTGAATGACACAGCGATGTGTGTTTACACTGCGATGAATCCAACAGCCAAAACTGTGTGACCATCATATGAGAGGCCACCAGCTATATGATCATGAAGTTGACTGGTTGTAAGCTGTTTACAAACACACATATAAACAAGAAAAGCTTTGTGTTTCTTTCCTTTGAATTCATAAAAAGGTATTCAGTAGCAGATTCACTTCGAAGCCAGTGACAATGTAGAATTATTACGGGTCTGTTATTGGTGAATGTCGACATAAATATGATCTGTCTGCATATGGTTTGTGTGCATGTGAAGCAGCATGTGTGGCCGCTGTGAAATATGTGTGTATTTATGTGTGAGTTCAATCAAAAGTATGACCAGAGCGCTGTGAAAGCCCACAAGTGTGTTTGTGAGAGAACAAGAGCGACAGTGTGTGAGCTTGACGTCATGTTTTCATCACTCAGATATTAATATCACACACGCCCCCACACCAACCCTCTGCACAGTTTCACACACATGCATACACAATACACATGATGGGGATGATGGCAAAGGGTGTGTGTGTGTGTGTGTGTGTGTGTGTGTGTGTGTGTGTGTGTGTGTCTTAACTGGGAACAGATTGGCAGGGATGAGTCTTGTGAAGCGGGTTAAGTGTATTTATGTGTGTCTGGATGTGAGTTAACGTTATAAAAAAAGGCTGTAAGAAGTTGAATCATTAGATCACAATCCAAACAATACACCAGGGAGGTTGTAATAGGTTGGTGCTGCGCCTGACATGCCACCACAGAGCCAAAGTCAACTGCAGTCAGCTACATGGGCATTCGCAGTCATCGTTACAGCACTGACACCCTCTTGGAGCCAGAAAAAGTCCAAAATGACACAACACAGAAACGGTGTGAGGCCAGAACCCAACACTGACTCAGACTAGACGAACAACGCATTCCGTACTTTTTGGAAGGGGGCCGCTTCAAATTAGTGGTGTTCTGGACAAGTTAAGAGGTTTTCTTTTTCCAAAAACAGAGATCCTCTGACCTGTGATGTCCTTAGATCCGGGCGCCGGGCTTTGTGGTGCTGCATGATCAAACGAACAGACGATGGGTGCGCTCTGGTGAGCAAGAATTCACCTCGTCATCTTAATAAAGGCTCATCAGTGTAACCAAGCGCAGCTAGCAGGGCTAGTGTTGCTAACCCAGCGACCCTGTGTTATCTGCTGTAGACCTGACCACAGGGGAGACTGGAGACCTGGGCCTGACCTCAGCCAGGCAGGAGGGGTGGAGGAGGGGGGTGTATCTGTAGCGAGAGGGCCAGAGGTGTGTGTGTTGGGGGGGGGATCCATGGATGGGTCAGCAGGCGGCCTCTTTGAAATGGAAGCCTGGGCAGGACATGAAGCGGACACGGCCAGGGAGGGGATGTATGCTGAGACAAGGAGCTATTCTTCTGGTGAGGGAGTTGGAAGAGAGGGATGGATGCTTATCTTTGCGTGTGTGTGTGTGTGTGTGTGTGTAGGATTACCGAGAAGCGAGCCACATGCGCTGATGGAGGGCTTCGCCAATGCCACTTCCTGCTGGCAGGGGTCTGTGTGAGTCAGTCTGGTAGGAGCGCAGCAGAAACAGCACCTGCAGACACACAAACACACACACACTTGAGTTCATGAACACAGGATTATTATTTATTACATTTATAGTGGAGCCAGCTGCAAGATTAGAGCTGCAATCAGTTTATCGGTTATCCGCTGTCAACTGTTAAAATAACTGACAACTATTTTGATAATTAAATAATAATAATAACTTTATTTATAAAGCACCCTTAAGAACAGTGTTCACAAAGTGCTTTGACAGTTAAAACATGCAACACAGACAATCAAGCAAGACATAAGGAGACAAGGCACAGCAGTCAATTAAAATAAATAATCAACATGATAATAAATTAAATGAATAATTAGCTATATTAGCACTCATTTCAAACATGGGAACTAGGCATTTTAAAAATTAAAGAATCTGATTTAAGAAAGAAAAAGTCAAAATTCTCTGACCTGAGGTTTTTAAATGTGAACATGTTCTGGTTTCTGTTCTCCTCTGTGACAGTAAGCTGACTATCTCTATGTTGTAGACAAACCTAGACATTTTTTATCTTAGGCTTAAGAAACACTGATCAACATTTTTCACCATTTTCTGAAAAGAGCACAGAATGATTTACAATGAAAATAATCTTTAGCTGTAGTCCTAGTCAAAAGAGAAGTGGATTCACAAACAACAGAAACTAGAACCAAAAGGCTTCAACAACAGACACATAAAACAGTCCTGCAGTGCATCAGTGTTCTGGGTCTTCTGGTGTGGAGTGTACATGTTCTCCCTCTGTGTACCACAGTCCAGAACTTACAGGTTGAGTTCATCAGGCACTAAATTTTGGTTTGAACGTGTCCACCTTAGACATGCAGAAATGTCCTTTGACCTTGATCAAGATGAAAACAATAAGGATAAGTAACGCATAAATAAAACATGAAGCTATAAAGAGAATCGTTCCTTGCTCACACACAGCCTACATCTATTTCACAGTTTTATTTTAAAGTAACACAAGGTTTTGTTGTTACAGATATACACTACCAGTCAAAAGTTTGGACACACCTTCTCATTTAATGTTTTTTCTTTATTTTCATGACTATTTACACTGTAGATTCTCACTGAAGGCATCAAAACAATGAATGATTGCATAGGGAATCATGTAGTAGAAAAAAAAAGTGTGAAATAAGTCAAAACATGTTTTATATTTTAGATTCTTCAAAATAGCCACCCATTGTCCTGCTGAAAAATAAATGATGGTCCAACTAAACGCAAACCGGATAGGATAGCATGTCGCTGCAGGATGCTGTGGTGGCCATGCTGGTTCAGTGTGCCTCAGTGTCACCAGTAAAGCACCTCCACACCATCACACCTCCTCCTCCATGCTTCACAATGGGAACCATGCATGTAGAGACCATCCGTTCACCTTTCCTGCGTCGCACAAAGACACGGCAGGTGGAAACAAAGATCTCAAATTTGGACTCATCAGACCAAAGCACAGATTTCCACTGGTCTAATGTTCATTCCTTGTGTTTCTTGGCTCAAACAAATCTCTTCTGCTTGTTGCTTTTCCTTAGTAGTAGTTTCTTAGCAGCTATTTGACCATAAAGGCCTGACTGACAGTCTCCTCTGAACCTTTGACGTACAGATGCGTCTGCTACTAGAACTCTGTGTGGCATTTATCTGGGCTCTAATCTGAGCTGCTGTTAACTTGTGATTTCTGAGGCTGGTGGATGAACTTATCCTCAGCAGCAGAGGCGACTCTTGGTCTTCCATTCCTGGGGCAGTCCTCATATGAACCAGTTTTGTTGTAGCGACTGCACTTGCGGATACATTCAAAGTTTTTGGGATTTTCCAGGCTGACTGACCTTCAGTTCTTAAAATAATGATGGGCTGTCGTCTCTCTTTACGTAGCTGATTGGTTCTTGCCATAATATGTATTCTAACAGCTGTCAACTGTGTACCAACCTGACTTCTGCACAACACAACTGAAGGTCCCAACCCCATTAAGAAGTCAAGAAATTCCACAAATTAACCTGAGATGTGTTGGAGTCCATTTGATTCATCTCGGCAGGGAATTAGTTGAGTTGTTGATTAGTTAAGTTGGTAATGGTTGCGACAATGCAGTCAGTAACAATCTGGTGCATACATATGAGAAACTATAATTACAGCCTTGTGATTGTATGTTTCCCCCATTGAGTCAGGTTGCAGTTTATATGAATGTCTGTCCAGTCTTGACTTTTGATCTTGACTGACTGATTGTAACTGAGTTGGTTTGGTTTATCAATATTTTAATAAAGAATTTTTATATTTAAAATCATATTTGGATATTCTTTCCACTGCTGAGCACATCACATTAATAAGTGGGGACAATGATTATTTAGAATTTTCCCTGACTATTAGCCCTGTGCTTAAAGGGAATTTGGAGTTTCTTCACTTTTCAACTACCAAGTTCATTGTTGTTGTTTTTTTTTTTTACCCAGAACAGCATCCCCTATTTTTATTTTATTGACCTTTGACCTTTAAACACAAGACGCCATCACTTCACTATTTTATATTGATGGTCAACTGTGTCAAATTTTGTCATTATTATTGTATGAAATTTTGAGTAATATCCAGAGAAGTGTTATGTAAGGTCACACTGAGCTTTGACCACCAAAATGTAATCAGTTTATCACTGAGTTTAAATGAGCGTGTCCTACAGGTGTTTAAGAAATATCACAATCCCAAGAATACAATGGACAGATGGATGGACAACTTGAAAGCATAAGGCCTCCGGCCTCTGCTGTCACCAGCACAGAGGCAATAAAAAATCACTGCCGACAAATCAGACAAATAACTGTGAACATTTTTTCTGGAGCAAAACCTTTGCCCACTCACTATATATGGACTGAAGAACAGTGTTCCCCTGGTATATGTGGAATTTACTCACAATAATTATGTTGTAACAAAACTAGAGTGAAACAAGTAGATTTAGAAATGTTACTCAAACTGAGAGATAGAAAATACAGTTAAAAGTAATTAATGCTTAAGTCTTGTTTTATGTGTCAAGCTGCATGAAACGGCTCGAGACAGATTATGCTAATCCTCCACAGCGATGTCACTAACTGCTGGGCAATAAACCTAAATTAGCCCTTAGAGGGCACAGCTAGCATCCCTTTTGATGTATTTATTTCTACTTTAAAGATCCTGCCTGCATTGACCAGACAACACGATACCTGCTCTAGACAACGATCATTCCAGGCACTTGACTTCTGAATAGGAAAACATGAGGTTTCCCATTGAAGGTTAAATCGTTCTTTGACTGTGGCTGATGACAGTGAGAGGCTGAGCCAGTCTGCAGCAGGTGGACTGGTGGTTGGGAGTGTTCAGAGGCCAGGACACTGGCTGGCTGGCTGGCTGGCTGGCTGGGGTGTGTATTCTGGGCCTTGGTAAGTATACTCTTTAAGCTGGGGCCATGGCCACAGACCAGTAGGAAGCCATTCATTACGCTGTGCAAGGAAGGCAACATGGGGAAAAACCAGGCCGACCACGTAGCACCAAGCCTGGCCACTGAGTCCTGGCCTGCCTCATCTCTTCTCCTGCAGTCTCCACGCCCAGACAACACCCACTGGCTCTCACAAACAGCTTTCACACCCCCAGGTCCTTCTTCTTCCTCACTGTCACTCTCTAAGGGCTTTTCCACCTACGAGGAGCCAGCGTTGGAGCACATTCCCAAACCAAATATTGAACATTTCCAAGTAATTCCACTGTCATGAAACTGGTTCCACTCACACTTGAAAAAGTCTCTGCAAATATTCAGAGCTTTCTGTTCACATCCTGGAATCCAACGTGACTGACAAATCAAAGAAAGTGGCTCTATTTTCAGTGTTAGTTTGAAGCAGATTTGGCAGATTCCCAGGTCACCATTAAAACCTGTAAAAATGTACACATTTAACCAATGGACATAACTATATTCCATTTCAGCTTGTGCTTGGCAAAGGAGTAGTAAATTAATCCAGCAACCCTGTTTATTTTCAATGCAATGGTACCAGACTGATAAAACCTTGTTAACCTACATCAGACCTGTGACATCCAAATCTATTTCAGTTCAGTTTTGTTGGACACTTAAAATACAAAAATTAGCGATGGTCTCACCTCATATTCTTGCTGGTAAACAACCAAACATGATATAGAAAAAAATGGAGGGCTGCTTTCAAGAAAAACTAAGAACATGCAAAAAAGAAGTAGTCTTAATCTAACTTGGCTTTGAACGATGTGCTAATATGATCCATCATCTAATAAGCCCTGCAACAGCCCTGTTTGAGCTGATATAGAAGTCACAATTGTCCAATGTAGATGCTACTGACTTTGCTGAAACTTGCAAATCAAGCAACATTCTGGATGTGTTCTATGATTGGTGCTATTACGTCCAGTTATGAAATTGTCCGATTTCTTTGGAAGCACAAGTCAGCCTAGTAAAAGGTCATTTGAGCAGCAGAACCAGTGCCAGCTGTGGTTTCAGTGGCAGGGCCCCGTGTCTTTACTCTCTCGCTGCACTACACATCTACACCTCATCCACTGGGCTGGGAAGTCCCTGCATGGGAGGCTGAACCGGCTCAATCCAGCCCAGCATGAAGAAAACCGAAATATTTATAGAAAATGCTGCCTCCCTGTTCCTCCTCCCAAAGACAGAGTGCAGAACTACACCCCATGTGGGAGGAGATGCTGGGACTGGGTCAAGCTCAAATGAATGGGAGATGGTAAGACAAGAGCACAGAGACCTGCTGCAGGCCTATTTTAGTTGATCAAATTTCAGATTTATTTCCTTGACTGCCTCCAAAACTGGATTTCCTGTTTTCTTTTTCTATTTCTTCTGTTTACAACTATAAGGCTTCTATCAGTCCTCCTACAACTTCTACTACCCCTGCAGGGACATTTTAACTGACTTCTGATCAAAAACCTGAAAGAGAACCTTTCATATTGGTTTCCATGACATTAAATTTCAATACACAAAAAAGAGACCACTTGAGCTTACTATATTGTACTTAATCATGAATCCTGGTGACCAGAAACCAATAAATAAAAACACAAGTATCTGCAATTTATGTAATTAAAAAAAACCCTAAAAAACTCATGTTGAATTAAATCTAACCAAAGGAGCCTCTTGGATGAGAGATGAAACCAATAAAGAGAAGTCCATTTATCTTCCACTGAAACTTTCAGGACTACCATGATCTGGCTGACTGAGAATCTACACAGACATGCTGTGTTCAAGACTTCTAAAGACCCTGATCTTTGCATTCACTGTTATACGTCATTGAATATATGTGGTAAGTAAGGTAGCACTTTTTCAGCACCTTTATTATCCAAAACCACACTTATTAAAGTTACAAGTCTTGTGAAAAATTTTCAGAATTTTATGGAGATTTGTACTCTTCATTCTCTTTAACTTCATATTAGTTTTCACTTTAAAGCAGCATTCAAATATTTGGATCTTTAGCTACTAAATGTGCCACAATCTCATTGGTAACAGTGCCTGTCATTTGGTGCTCAGCAGGTACAATATCGCTGGTTTATCGTTGGATTTTCCACTTACAAATGGGTTTAATGAGAGCAGTGGAACTGAACTAAGCAGTAAAGTTGCGGGCCAAAAAACCAAATCAATGAACTGAAACAGATTGAAATACTAAATAAAGAAGAAGGACTCTTTGGTAAATTAATTCGTTTTTAAAATGTGACTTGAAAAATATTGATTAATGCAGTTTTAAGTCCTTAAACCTGCAGTGTGGAACTTTTGACTCGTCCTTCTGCCAGTGACACTGATTACACAAACACTGTTTTTTATCTTTTATATGGAGTGTCAGAAACTTTTCATCATACTACTAGTTGCTGTAGCCTAATCCATTTCTGTCACTACGGCTACTCCCCTCTACAACTTTGGCAAAACAACCACTGGTTCCCGTAAAATGCATCACTGCTGGTGTGCAGGAGTGAGAATGTCACCGCAGATACCATTCTTAAATCTCACTGCAAATACAGAGAGATCTACCTGGCACTGGTGGGCTGAACTGGGCTTCAGTGTAACACAAGTTCATTCATATGCAAAAATTCTTCATATACTTTCTGACATAGTAGTATAATCAACCTCCCTTTAGAACTTTTATTGCAGCTTTATAGTGCAAAGAACTCGCCACTGCTGTGCTAAATATGAAGGATATCAATCCTATTTGTACGCCTTGTTTTCTAGTGAGGCGTTTAACTGCTTGTGCATGTGTGTCATTTCTGTCTATGAGTGTGTGTTGCAACAAGCCTTACTCCGCTTTTGGGCCCGGTAAAAATAGTTTTGGTGGATGTGAGGTCCCTTCAGACTCTGTTATCAGCCTGCCCTGCCGTCCCTCCCACTGCCGCAACCACAGACTGACCACACGTTGCTGCGAGCATGCACACGCACATGCACACACACACACACACACACACACACACACACACACACACACACACACACATATAGGCAAGCATACAGCAAGTGCAAGTGCAAATAATTGCACAGCAATCCATGACACCGTCCAGTAAAACACATGCACAAAGAAACACATAAATCGGCTTTCGCATAAAAGTAGATAGTGGGTAGGCAAAGTGTGGAAACGCCCAATTAGGCAAAAAGAGATCCCAATAAAGATGGGCTAAATATAAAAGGAAATAAACATTCTCTGGCTCTATATAGCTGTATTCTTGCACAAACAAAGCTTACTGCACTCTAGACACCATGTCATACTTCCTCATATATGCATATGGGCGTGACAGACAAGTCATTTTGTGGCGTGTATATCTGTGTGTGCACGCAAGAACTGTATAACTACATCTTTGTCAAAATTTACAACAGTGCATCTTAACTAGCCCCCAGAGAGCTGTTTGTTATTTCCATTATGCCCAGGGAGGGGTGTATATTTTGGTGCTGGCAGCATAGTGGTGTGTGCATGTGCGTGTGCGTGTGCGTGTGCGTGTGTGTGTGGAAAGGTGACATTCAACTGCCTCCTGTCATCACTCCTAGATGTGTCTCCAAGCAATAAAATGTGAGCTACCTCAACAATAGCAGTAAAATGCAGCCGTCAGCTCACTTTCAGCTTTTTCATCTGAAAATTTAGACTCACATCACATAATGAGATTGAGACTACTTGTGTTTTTTCATACTTTAGCAAGCTATAATCAATTGTTGTTTTTTTGATTTTCTAGTACGACCAGTAACATTAATGTCATCAGTTCACAGCATCTAATCACTCACAATATTCTACTACAGATCATTATCTTCTCTCCATCTATTCGAAGAAAAAATCCTTCTTATCAAACTAAAATAATATCAGCCAAATTACCAATAAATATGACTACAGTCAAGACAGAATAATGTTCTGAACATTTTTTTGAAAAGGCAATTGTAAAGCAACCAAAGTCAAAACAAGGGTCAGAAGAAAGTGCAAAAAAGTTACAATCTGCAGACTTCTGAAAAAGTAATTTAATGATGCAGAGACAAATGTTCTTCAAGATGATTGCGTTGAAATTTTAGGCTTAAATTGCTTGTCGGCAGATACAGACTATTAGTAATCAAGGAGGTCAATATTTTGGAACTGACACACATTTGCAGTAAAAATGAAAATCTTGGCATCAAAAATCAGAATAACACAAAGATCAACAACAAACTTTGCGTTGCGAAATGTCTTTGTTTATGTTTTACATAAAGTCAAGTTTGAATAAAAGAAAACAATATTTATCCTTCAGAGGTGATTGGCTATTTCTCATGAGGTGCAACCAATCAGAAAGTGTTATGGGCGGGATAATGAAAAGCTCTACAAGATGACAAACGTCATCTGCAAAGTTTCATGAGTCCCTGCAGACTCCTCCATAGACATACATACGAGTAGTCCAAAATAATTGTGCTAACAGGGAGAACACTGCCGAACCAATATGGCACATTATTGAACTAAATTATTTTATTAGAAATGAGTTAAAAACAACAATACAGCTAACAATTGGGAAAATGCTGAATATCAGATCAATAATTAGCCAGGCTGATGATCATTCGTCCCCTGGTATAAATTTATAGAACTTTAAACAGCACACTGATAGACTTTAGAACTGAATTCGGAAATTACAGACTTAAAACAAACTTGATTTAGAGATTTTTATAAACATTTTTAAATTATATTTTAATATTAACTCTTAAATACTTCCTCAGGCAAATATCAAGTTTTTAATAATTGTTAACATGGCGTATTCAGTTTATTACATGACCAAGTGCAGAATATAATAACATAAACATGTTATGAAGACAACTGAGCAAGCTCATTTTGTGGTTAAAAACTCCAGCCATGCTAGTCAGTGGACTATAAGCTAATATATTGAGGGTCCCTGAACTGGGGTTAAACAAATACTTGATGCAATGGGAGTATGAAAAGAGGCCCCAGGGATATTTATGTGCAATGTGGAAGTCTGCCCTGAAGAAGAATGTTATATATAGAATGGTCAACCCTAAAGTTGTCTTAGTGTTGATCTTTCTCTCTGACCACAACGCATGGCAGACATCATTACGGAAGGAGCCCATAGTCAAAAATGTGTTACTGTTGGGCCCCTGCTGACCCACATTATGTAGGGCCATTTCAGTATTTCCTCATTCATCCAGACATCAGCCAGAGCTGGAATGGCAACAATTTTGACAATTTTTGATTAATCATTGTGGTCATTGTTTGAAGCAAAAATGACAAAAAAGGAATGAATCTTTAGGTTTGGTGGGAAGCTGTGTACTTTGCCTAGTAACCCAGCCTTGATGTTGTCCCACTAGCATAAAATGTCTGACACAAGCATCTATCTGGAATTGATCTTTCTCAGGGCATAATAAAAAGCAGGCTGGCTGGGTGTTCAGGGCCGCACATTCTTTCTCTGGTCCAGCCCAAAGGGTTTTCTCAGAAAATCCAGTCAGACCACAGACTAAAGGCAGCAGTCAGCAGGCCAAAAGAAAATTATTTGAAGACAGCAGTGAAAAATGCATTGAGGAAAGAAACACCAACACCACTGCTGGCAAAGAAAAGAAGACAGCAACACTCCTCCTTAGTCTCATTGAGCCTCTGTTGTGGAAATACACAAAGGATTATATCCGTCAAGCTGGCCCTCCTCAAACCACCACAGGCTGCAGCTTTAATACGTCTGGCCTGTACCAGGCATTGTGGGCCATGGTTGTTGCTGGCACGTGTCAAGAGCGGAGTCCAGTGTCGGGTTGTGTTAGTGCCGCTCTGTACGGTGGGCTTGTTAAGTTCAGTTCAAATTGTATCAACTGAGATTTGGGGCAAGTTAGAGTGACTGAAGTGATTCCAGTGTTTTTTAAAAATGATTTGGTACAGAGGACGGTGTTGCCCAGGCCATCCAGAGGACAACATTGCCTCATGTTGAGACAATAACTGAGGTCGAGCAAATCTGAATCTAATTTCAGTTATTTAGGTTGTCTTGTCTGATCATGTGCCTTCAATATGTTATGATTATCTTAATTTTGAACTGAAAACAAACTCTAGTGTCACGTGTCCTATTGGCACATCCGATTTTCAGCCTGGCAAAATACCAGAGGATCTCTGTCTGCAAAAGTGTTTCAAATGTTAAACTTCACAGGAAGACACTACGTCATTTCAGTGGAGCAACTGCAATCAGCACATTCATTGGTCCAGACCAAGTAAATGTGTTAAAGTTCTCAGTGTTCAGTTTAACTTTAGGGAACAATGACGCTGTTGCTGTAGGCCTATAGCAAGTCATCACACTATATTATACGCCAGAGAAAGATATAGTATCTCCCAGTACATGGTGCTTTGGCAAAAATACTGGCATATCCAACTACATCTAGTCAGATTTTACAGTAAGCCCACCATCATGCTTTCCTGGCCATTCTGATACTCTGTGCAACTACGTTACATATAGCAAGGTGTCTTGTGCAAGTGTAAACAAGCTCAGCCGCCGAGAGCGCAAAGACAGATCATCTCACACTAAAGACTACAGCAGTTAAAGTTTAAGGAGAATGATAATGCAAAGTAGCATGTCCCAAATGCACTGCAGGAAAAAATAGCCATACAGCTGTAGTATGTATGTGAAGTAAAAAGAAAAAGTACGTGATCTGGAACCTAGCCATATGTAGTCCAAAATGGAGGAAACTAATATAGCTTCCTTCAGCATAGCTAATCAGCTATGCACCCATGTAGGAACCTTCAAAGCAGCAAAATGAAGGAAATGCAGAAGTGTAAAAACCGCAGTTCCTTGCATAGTCACTTCATGCTGGCTACAAAACTCGAGTCGAGTCCTGAATGTTAAAAGGTCCCACTTTATGTTTACATATGCCTGGTACAAAAAACTATTTTGGTTTCCATAGTTAATTTCCCCTTGACAAGTGGTTATTTACACATGACAGTCCAGGATCTAGGAACATTTGCACACCTTAGCTCTGTAACTCTACTTCTTGGCTCATTTTTGGATTAGCTGGAAGTTAGAAGGAGTTAGACACCACACTGAGTTTTAAAATTGCTGTTCAGGAAACCTGTTGGTGACGTCACCATGGGTTCATCCATCTTTATAGAGTCAATAGTTGCACTAGTCACTTTTACATATTTTGCCCCAGAAAAAAGTAACAGTTTGCAGTCAATGATGCAATATCTATTTTAAATCTGTTGTGTTTGTGAGTAAGCTAGATGGGTAACTGACATTTATTCTAGCAGTTTGCTCACTAACAGCTGGGAAGCTAACTAGTAATCTTCTGTGACTGATTAGTGCCAAAACTTTTCCCAGCTGGCCTCATGTTAGTGGTTAATTCTGGAGCTGCAACAGTTCACCATCTAGTCATGTCAGCAGTTACTACATCACTGAGCCACTAGAATCACCTTTTTCATGAATATGTAATATGGAGTATGCTGGAATGCTTATTCCAGGGTTATCAAACCCTTTAAAAACAGTATTAGGTGGTCCCTTAAACAAAAGCCAGAATAGAGATCTGGATTTGTCTGATTTACATAGGTCAATATAACTACACAACTCATAATTCTTCCCACAGTGATGTACTGGACCTGATGTGGAAGAGGGATTGGGGTTGGAGTTGGGGCTGGATGGAAACATTTTCTCGTGTGTGGGTATCAGACTTCTTCACTATGTGTGTGAAAGTCAGCAGGGTGGTAGAGCCGGATGCAGTAGCTGTGATGGTTCCCAGCTCCACACTTGGCCCACTAACAGTTGTTCTTTGACAATAACAGAGGAAGTCATTTCTCCCTCGAGCAAAAACATCTGCTACCTGTTACACACAAACACACAAAAGCACCACATTAACATACATTAGGCAGGACCTAAGGCTAAACACAGTCCTCATCATCGCGACATAAACACAACACCAGTGTTTAGTGCACACGTGCATACACACATATAGTCAGTGAGCGTGTGTACATTCCATACAGTAGTACACACACACACACACACACACGCACACACACACACTCCCTTTCCTAAACATCTTGCCTCCTCATCATTCATATGATTGCATAGCATTACACACACACACACACACACACAGCCTCTATCTCCTGAGTATGTGTGATGCCCCCCTCCACATGCACACTGCAGACCTCTATCTCTGTCTGACTATGTTTAGACCACTTCACCTGCATACAGCTCTACAGCTCCTCCTACCATCTTCCCACAGCCAAACACTCGGCACATATCTGCCTCATCATCTCCACAGTGCCCTCACACACCTACCTACAAACCTGCTATCTATAGCCTGGGTACAGATAGGCCCTGCAGATATACAGCACAGTCAGGACTGCTGCTGCTAACACAAAACTGTATTACGCTCTTGAAAAGCAGAAGATACTGAATGGCTTGAAAATCCTATGTTAACTACGTTAAGATCTAAATATATTATTGATTGCCGCACAGCAATGTCTGATCAGAGTTACTGAGAGTCTAACAAAGAAAATCAAAACACAGATTGGTTTGTTCCATACTTCAGATTTTACAGTAACACAGCATTGAATATGTACATTGAACTTTGGCTACCTGTTATACTTTGCACTTTTTCAAGTGAATAAGGGTCTACTAGGGTCAGAGTGATGTAAATTTGGAAGTATACTCCAATTTCTGTTACCAGTATGCTACAATAACATTAATGCGCTGGGAATTTAAAATGTGCTGTTTTGATTTGATTTATAGTGCGCGTGTGTGTTGAGATTAGCTATTCTAGTCTTTATTCATGCCAAAGATGCAGTAAAACTGAATGGACTGTGTGTGAGGTATAAAAGCCTGGTGTGCTTTTGGTGTAAGGAAAAAGGAAATGAAATCTCTCAGGAAGGCCTGCAGGCATCAGCTATACTGTATCTCATAAGGATATTTTTGTGTCTGACGTACTTTACATCTTAATTCTCTCTCATGAATGGGAAGGGAAAAAGTTGAAGAAAAAAATGTAAGAGATTCATAAACAGGGCTTGAAAATGGATGACGAAAGCAAAACAGCTGGATAAATCCAAAGTACTGTCTCTTTGCCCTGAATGCTCCATTTACAGTTAAGCATAAACAGTGGCATTCTCGGTCTGCTCTAATGCCTGCACCCACAAAATACGAAGATAAAGATCAAAACATGGTGAAAGATGAGCCAGGTATGTCTCTTATCACTGAGTGGGAGTGCTGCTGTTTATTCCACTTACAAAGGCTAAAATAAACAAATAGATACACCGATCAGTCTCAACATTATGTTGACTGACAGGTGAAGAGAATAACATCGATCATCTTGTTATAATGTAATGTTCTGCTTGGAAACATTGAGTCCTGACATTCATATGAATGTTAGACATGTACCACCCACCTAAACATCGCAGGTCAAGCAACCCCCAACCAGACACCTCCCATGGCAACAGCAGTCCTTGATGCCAGTTTCTACCCTCATCAGGACAATGCACCCTGACACACCGCAAAAACTGCTCAGGAATTGCCAGAGGAACACGGCAGAGCTAAACTGTTCACCTGGGTTCCACATTCCCCAGATCCAAATCTTATTGAGCATCTGTGGGATGTAACAGGATAAGCCTGATCTAGGTAGGTCCCACCCTGCAACCCACCTGGACCCACAGAATTCACTGCCACCATCCTGGTGCCACAGGACATCCCAGAGGTCCTGGTTCCATGCCCCACTGGGTCAGAGGAGTTTTAGCAGCATAAAGGAGACCAACACAAAATTAGGCAGGTGGTCATAATGTCATCCTGATCGTGTATGCGACATTTCTAAAATGTTGACCAGAAGCTGTCAAAACATCAACAGTAACTAAGGAGGTGTGGCAACATTTTTTGGTTCCAGGTCAGATGATATATGCAATTCGTCCAGCAAATTCTAGATCTACCCTGGATAGATCCAATTGGATGTGCCTGGGACACCTACAAAGGAAGACACCCTACTACAGGAGGTGTCCTAATTAAATGTTCGGACCACCTCAGCTTTTTTTGATGTGAAGGAGCAGCGACTGTACCCTGAGCGCTCTCCAGATGTCCAGCCACCTTTTGGAGGAAATTCTTCTTGGCTGTTTGTGTCCGCAACCTTATTGTTTCTGTCTCTATCCAGAGGTCATGATCATAGATGAGGGTTCGAATATACAATGACTGGTAAATCAAGAGTGTTGCTTTCCAGCCCAGCTCCCTCTTTACTGTAACCGTCCAGCACACCATCTGCATCACTGCTGAACAACACTGGTGAACAAGATCCCAAGACACTTAAACTGCTTTGCTTGGTTCTCAAACTGCACCCTGACATCCCGTCCATGAATATCACAAGCAGGATCAGAGACATGGGGCGACCCTGGCGGAGTCAATCATCAACTGGACCCATGTTTTACTTTGTGCCAAGGCTAAAAAAAACAGCTTTGGCTTTGGTCATACAAGGATTTTAAACTAATGGAAGCAGCACTAGTTTATATGTAGCAAAGAGTCTGGTACAATGGAATATTAACTGTTCATTAGTCTAATAGTTTTTTGCAAATTGTAAATTATGTGTCCAATGTTGCCTAAACTTTTGCATAACTACAACTCTAGGAGGACACATAGTCACTGTCCAACATACTGGCGACAGGGAGCTGGTGATATACTACACATATGGCACATGGCATGTGACAGAAATAGTAAAGAGACACCTGACAGGATAAAGAAGTTACCTCGCCTTACAACATCCATTACATAACAGGGAAAATTACACAGGACAGGACACAATGTGATCTCAGCCTTTTGTATGGGAAGTGGAGTCAGAGGTGAAAAAGATGTGAGAAAAAAGATGTGAGAAAAAACAGGAGAAAGAGGAGACTGGACAAATACCCCAAAAAGATTTTTAAAAAGACAGACAGGAAGCAGAGAAACACAGAGACAGTGGGAAAAATGGATGAACATAGACAGAAAGAGACAAGATTAGGAGACATCTGGGGAAGCTCCACATGTGGCGGCCATGACAGGAAAGCAAACTAAAAACCACTCTCCTCCTGAAATCTCCTCTAAGCCTTTAAGAGGCCGACCTCCCCTCCTCCATCCATGCCTTCATCCCACAGCAGACCTCCCCGCAGCTCCGACCGCTATCAAACCATAAGTGTTCCATCTTATCCTGAAGAAAACGATGCAGTTTTCCTTCTTTGTTTTTGACCCCTGGGTCTACCGCTTCACTCCCACCAGCTCCCTCATCGACCCCATCAGTGGTGTTAAATAAAAGGTTGGGGAAACTCCCTCTCCCCTTTTCCTCTGTGTATGTTGACATTACTGGCAGACTGTTTGGTTGTGTTTGTCAGAGTGTGATGACAGAATTAAACACTGGTATTTACCCTGCGATAACTGCCTTGTCTGGACAGGTTCTGTGTGGAAACTGAGTGTGTGGGGCTGACAGAGAATGTGTGTGTTTTCTGAGGTGTGATGTACCAGATGTAAAACCTCTGTCGATGTCCACATACATATTATGATAACTGCTTTGGTTATTGGATTCTATATGTTTTCTTTGCTAAGTTAAACCATATATCACTGTTTCAGTCCAGCTGTGATGATTTTCCTGTTTTAACTTGGATGAAATGATGTGAACATCATCAGTGAAGTGGGGACATTTCATCTCTAGAAAGATGGTAACAGCACGTACAGGTGTGCTTTCATTGGTAGCAAGTTTATGTTATGGGGACACTGTTACTATTTACAATTTACTGTGTGTGATTTCACACGCACTGTATATAAATATAGAGTTCTTTGAGGAAGTATTCAACCTCCTTCATTTTTTGCATATTTTATGCTGTATATTTTATATTGCCTTTATATGTCTTTATATTGCCACCAGTGAAATAGTTAAACCACTGACCACATTACCGATGTTAAAGTGTGTACCTGAGCACGGGCATGAAACAAAACAACACGACGACCAGTCCAGTCTGCCATCTAATGTGGAATAGATGGTTAAGTAAATGTAGAGTATGTGCAGCTTTAATGTTTGGTATGTAGAATCTGACTGTGTAGCTCCCCAGAGGGAAACATGGAGGGGAGTGGTAGTGACAGTGGTTGGAAGCTACAGGTTTTGAAGTGCATTGTGAGGTGTGACGTGCATCATGCCCTATGGCACAACTTAACAAGTGGACAAAAATATATTGCGATAATCTTAAAAGACACATTGTCCATGTAGAGAGTCAAAGTACCTCCTTACCTCTGAATGGGAGTTTGACAAAATATTTTTCATGTCGATCACTTGCACGGCAAATGAGTGATCTAATGTAAAGCAGCTGATAGTCCCAGAAAAAGCTAGTCAGTAGATTATTTGTTAGAAATATATATGTTGGGTGCTCTCATCCATATGACACATGCAACCCAGGTTAAGTTTGTAGGTCTTTGTATTTGTATGAAGTACAGCATACAATCCTGTTGAGAAACATACTGGAAAGTCCTGCACTGACATTCCTATGATTGAGGTTTTGAGTCCAGCTCCAAATGAATACTTATGGTCATCTAAACAACTTCTCATTATAACCCCCATCCCCCACTGAGTGTTATGTATAGGCAGTGTGTGTGTACTGGGTTATGTTGACGTGTGCGTGGGAGCAGACCTGCAACAGAGTCCCATGGATGTGGTTGTGTTGGATTTTGGGTCCTGGTTGTAGAGGAAGCTCCAGCACTAAAGAACAGACAGCGGACGGGACCTTGGTGACCAGGACAAAGGGGACGAGGGCCCGAGCCGCCATTTCTCTGGTCCGATACACAGCAGAGCGACCACATCTGTGGAAAACACACACAGCAGCAACATTAGTGTCATGGATGGTTATTAAAGTTGTGGAACATGGATAGTCAAGTTGTTATGATAATCTTTCAGTCATGCATTACATAACATTGTATGTTTGAGTTAATGGAGGACATTTTAAGGTTTCCAATTATGACAGATCAAGAGCTGCTATTATAACTGCTAAGTTTTATTTATTTTACAGCTGTAACTTTATTATGAAAAATAATGAAATTACTGTGCGTATTACCATTATTAATGATCATAATTTAGTTTTCCAGCCACATTATGTCATGGATAAACTCTCTAGTTAGGAATGATGACCCCTGACTTATTTGATTTGGACAGTTGGCTGCTATTTTTACGCACACGTTATGCAACATCTCCGTCTTTTTCTCTTTTCATTACCAACTGCAAAATTTGAACATAAACCGCTCCCAGGCCAGCAGATGACCGATAAATCTGAAATCAAATATTTTCAAACCATTACCTAATCAGCCAGGAAATGACCGACTAAATTTTGTTTTTGCCCACACACAGATCTCTCCATCCCACGGGCACTTACAGTGTTCACCGGTGATGGAGATTATGGCCAGTCACCCCGGGTGCATGCTAAAATTAACCTTGTTTACAAGCTGATAGTCTCTCCTTCTCCAGTGTCATAACACAGCCATAGCTGACATGAGGGAAGGACATGACCAAGACCCGAATGAGATAAGAGGAAGAGGGGTGCAGCAAATCGAAATGGGCTGAGCAGGAGTGCCTGCTACTGACGGAAGAAAGCAATCTCTTTCTTTATTTATGCCAAAGCAGATAGCTTTACTTTAGTTCTTTGGAAAACATCAACATAACTGAAAGTAATGTTAGTTTTCAAGTAAAAGTTTAACTTAATCAATATGCTTGTTTGTTCTCTGCCTTAAAAAAATAGATGACTGATCCACTCTCACATCAGCCCATAGGACAACAGCTAGGAGGTTAGTAGCCGTAACCAGTTTCTTAAATACAAAATATATATCAAACTTAGTGTTTGAGATCTCCTGAACCAACCGGTTTTGACTTCCTATGAAATCCAAAAATACTTTTAGTGACATTTGGGGTTGTTAAATAAATTTATTGGATGAAATGTAATTTGATGCAACTAGTTAACTCTGCCTAACATATAAAACCCAACTGCTGACTGTTGCTGCTCCATAAAACTACAAACACATTTTAATGGCAATAGTAGAGTGATTTTAAAGAGTGATGTGTCTTGTCACTCACCATCTTAGGAAAAATGTAGCTTGCAGAGAACACATTAACCAAAAAGCTATGTAAATGTTAATTAACATCAATTAGTTTTTTTTTTTTATTCCAACTGTTTTTTGCTGGACCAGATGAGTTTCTCTATCTTTCTTGTGATTTTAGCAGTGCGCTTTAGGTAGTTGTCATCCTTGAATATTCCTCTTCTGCTAAGCTTCTGCAGACTGGAAGCTATCTTGTCAGTCTGCATTTTGGTATATCCAGAGACATCCATAGTGACATCTATGTATGTCATCTCCCCAACACCTTCTGCAGTCATGGTGCCCCATATCATCACACTCCCACCTCTGTGCTTCATTATCAGGACAATGCATTAACTGTGGTGGTCCTGGCCAGGTTCATACCACACATCCTGGACCCCTTCTGAGTCAAACAAATTTATGCAGTTGATCCAAGGATTTTTGATTGGATGCCAACCATAGGGGCTAATGTTATGAACTGTTCTTTGATAACCCCTGAGCCAAGTCTGAAACACTTGCCCTGCCTGTTTTTCAGAGATAGATTGTACAAGTAGCACACTGACCATGGCTGTGTTTTAAGACTTCACAAAGAAGTCTTAAAACACAGCTCTGATACATGGCACAGTGGCTCGTCTAGATTACTGCTGCAACTCTATTTTGACAGATTTTTAGTTTATCACCAATGTTTCTGTATCCTTTACCATCTTTGTGAAGTCTCACAATCAGAATTTTTCAGTTTTTTGGCAATTCAGACATTCGCAGACATGCAGACAGACACAGCCTGTAGGTCTAAAACTGAGTTCTGCTGTTCACAGGTTGTTTTATAACTATGTCTACAGCTGTTAGGTGGATTGTAAATCACTGGTGTACTTAGTTTCCTTTTAGTTATTGCAGATTTTCTAACTTGCATCAGTGATCACAGGTGTAGCTACTGTATTTTCAATAGTTCTGTATTTATAATAATGCATTTTTCTAAAGAAATTGTTCTAAATTGTTATTAGAGGGATCCATTTTACTTTTCAACTTAGAAATAATGCAGTTATTGAGACGTGATACAATTTTGAATCATTTGACATTTAGGTGATATTGCACAGGGATGTTCTCAACTCTGCTGTAGACTGTAGTTTGAACATTGGTCTAGTTGCTACCTAAAATTAACACGAACCCTAGATCCAAACCAGAACTGGCTATTGGAACCCAACCCAAGGCATTGTGCTATTGCAGTTCTGAATATAACCAAGTCCAAACCTCACACCAGAAGACATTTAGTAGAAGACATGCAAGTAAGCTCCATCTGCTCAATCGATAAGACCTCCGCTCTCCTTTGTGACTGTCACTGTTCTCAGAATTTCAGTTCTTTGAGCAGCTCATCTCCTGAGGTGCTGCAAGGACAGTGCCTGAGATACCACAAAACTATTGGTCAAGTCGGCTGTAAGAAAAGAATCCAGAAGAAACTCGGCACTTCTTTTCAACGGGTTGCCTCTGGGAATTACACTTCTACAGGCAAGCAAGACGAAAACATAAGAGTCAGAGAGGGTCACATATTTATGCCCAGTTTGTCTCTTGGAGTTGGTTTAGGCTGAGACATTTGTAGGTACCTCTAAAACGCATGTATGAATTTACTCTTAGGTTAAGTGGAGCACAAAATATCATACAGTCAAGGAAGAATACCCGCCTGAGAGTCTCATTTAAGGGAACAAATGGATGGGATACACACACGTGATACATACATAGTGAGGATATAATCAATAGACACATATGGTCACATGGGAGCAAAGCCAAGCACGTACACTCATATACATGCAGAACAAAAGTCAAAATAGGATGAGAGGTGTGTGTGTATATGTTGCAGGCTGTTTATAGGGCTGGTCGTGGCATTAAAGCAGGCCGCCAAGGCCAAACAAGCAGCTTGGCTCTGCTGTGGAAAATTCAGAAGAGGGTTCCAGAGAAACGTGAAACACCTATCCATCACTGCAATGGTATGCAGAGATAAAAAAAAAAGAAGCTTGTCTTTTCAGCTTTGGTACGAGTGAGGTAGAGATATGTTAGTAGACACAAACATACGGCTGGGAGACTATATCATGAGAATAAACTGTGTATTTGAGGAGGAAAGGAGAAGCAAGCTGAACAACTTTTCAATCTGTTGATGGTTTGACCAAGGGACAAGGAAAATAAAACAAGATGTTTGACGTAGAGAGCATTATACAAGGATGGACTAAAACAAAGAGAAGGCTGTTTCGAGCAGCTCAACTGTCAACAAATGCTTTTCCACCTGCTGCGAGCATGCCTCTCTCTGTCTCACACACACACACACACCCCTATAGCCAGACAGACAACCAAAGACCCAGAATCACACACACACAACAGTTTGCATTCCTGAACTCTACACGCCTGTTCACGTGAATTTACGTGCACAAACATCTCTCACACACACAGACACACCTAATGACCATTTCATGGCCAATCCTCACTTTACACTCCTCCCATCCTCCATTTGGTGCCCATATGTTAACTATCTGTGCTAATTTGTCCCATTGAAACTCTTTTGCAAAAGGAAATGACAGTTTGGAAGGGTGTAATTTTAGAAACAGGGGCGTCCCCTGTGGGGTCAGTAGGCAGACTGTTGACTGGCGTGGACCAGGCTCATCTGGGCCTCATTTTAGAGAGCTGGGAGAACAGCTTCCTCCACAGAGACTGCAGCATGTTGGCTAAACAAGTCAGATTACCAAAAGTCTGTCATGGTAGAATGCTTTGCAGGAAAATTAGGAGGTGAGGTGGTGACATTTGGAATAATTTTGCTTCCTTCTTTCATTGATAAGGACAGGATGTACTTACCTTTTATTTTACACACTAAACTTTTTTTGTCACATGAAATGTTTAGCATGCTGTCAAAACAATAGTGTGTAGAATTTGAATTTGCCTGGCATGAACACAGACCATACACATACATCTGCACATGCCTGCTTAGGTAGACCGCTGATGTAATGTAAGCACAATCACTGCTGTTTATGTTTGTGTCTGTTGAGCGTAAATCTGGGCCTTCAGAGGAAGAACAATAATTATGGTTATTAACGCTCTATTTTATAGTGAAATTTCAGAAAATTGTTAGAAATGCTTATCAGGATTTCCAAGAAAACATGGTGTATTCTAATTGCCAACAGTCCAAAACCCAAACATATTTAATTAGAATTAATCTACCAAAATGGTTAGATTTCTGTTGCAACAGTTTTCACCAAGATGTCTATTTGTTCTACAGATTCAAATTCCGAATAACCTGAAAGATGCTACTATCCAGTCCTAGGCATTTCCCTTACAGTGAAATATGAAACTCTTTTAAGCAGTTTGCTTTGCATGGTTGTCATGCTGGAACATTCCTCTTCCACCAAGCTTTTGCAGACTGGGACTCAGTCAGCCATTACTTTGATATATTCACAGGCATTCCTGGTGACATCTACAAAAGTCATCTTTCCAACACTTTTTGCAATCATGCAGGCCTATACAATCCCAATCCCATCCCAGCTATTATGTGACCAAAGAATGTGGTCTCAATATTCATCAGCTTTTTTATTCATGTCCTTTAGAAAAGTTTAATCTAATAACAAAGTTTAAGTTTTGTGCCAAAGAGCAAGCAAAAGATTTTTTCTAGATGCTGTCAATGGAGGCTGATGTTATGAACTGTCGCTCTCACTGTCTTGAGCTGTCTACTGATTACTACTGTCCCATGTCTGAAGCACTTGCCTGTCTGTTCTTTACAGGTACACTGGGACAATAATGAACTATCATTGCTGTCATCTTAGGTGCTTGGCCACTGCTGCCATGATAGTTTCTACTGACTTTTAGTTGGTTACCAAGCTTCCTATATGGTTTAACTTAGAATTCAACTATTGAGAGATGATTTCATTTTGAATCATTTGACTTGTAAGTGATATTGCAGAGGAGTGTGGTCATATTTATTGTTTACAATATGTTTATTCTCAAAACACGTGGACTTGTGATCAGTTTTATGACTAACGCTGTTGTGGGCCAAGAGACAGTTGATGGTGACGATGGTGTATCATTCATAGCAATGTGAGGTACACCATCAGCTTCGGTTATGAAAATTGATCACGGAACATGTTAGTAAACTACTTCTTGATCTGGCAGGGTTCAACCAGATCAGCTCTCTTTTTTCAATTCGTCACTGCCGCTGTTCACAAGAAAAAGATCACAACATGAGCAATGTGGGTACGTGTACAGCATCTCTGTTGGGGAGGAACTGACAGTTGTCTCTTTTGAAGCACCGTGTTAGTTTAAGGGCGTTGCCGTGCCCTTCCAACAGAAATGGGATACGAAGCAGTGAGAACGAGAAAGGAAAGGAGGAGAGTGAGGCAGACAGGGTGAGGAGATATGTCTGGAGTGGATATCACAGGATATAAATCACTACCACAACACTCTGAGGCATTAAGGCAGAGAGAAAAAGAGAAAAGAAGCTGAAAGAAAGATGCTGGAGGAGGTAAGACAAATCATGAGGGTAGGAAAGAAGCAGCTATTATTTATTATAATAAATGTGTCTGCTCCTCGTCATACTCCCCCTAATTGTCGTCATCATCATCATTCTTTTCGTCATTATCTGAGCAGGTGTGACGCATTCAGAGGCCAGGCAGCGAGGGAATGCTAAGAACCTAACAGGGGGAGGTGGAAGGATATAAAGATAACATGGAGGGCTATAGGGGAAGAAATATTATGCATTTAGGTATGATGCTCACTCCTGTCAACAAAATAAGCCCAGCAACATTTAATCCTTGGAAATGACAGGTAACATCATATGAAGAGAAGGAAAAAGTGTGGGGTGGAGAAGAAAGGGGGTGGGGGTGACAGTCATCGACCTCATCGGACACGTCCACACACGCCTGGGGAGGATGGGTTGGGGGATGGAGGGGGGGGTAGAGAAACAAGGCTGGAGCCAAAGAAGCTAGGCTGGGCTATATTTATCTCCAACATGTGGGCTTCATTTGGATGGATGTGTGCGCTGCATACCTTCTCTGACAGTAACAGACTCAGCCTAAGCCCTCTTAACTGCACCCACAAGAGATGAGGTCTTAGAGGAATTACTTAAAGATTACACTAAATTACTCATTTGTTAAAACACAAACCTTGGCAAATTTGTTCATCATTAACTGGGTGTAACTGATTTGGAAGAATTTGTGTGTTCATTTGGCTGCATGAGTCAACTATATTTCTATCTATGTACTGTGTGCATTGTGTGCTGCTCTGCTTTTTATTCTGTTCTATTTGCTGCTGCTGTTACATTGTAAATTTCCCCGCTGTGGGATCAATAAAGGTTTAATCTATCTATCTATCTATCTATCTATCTATCTATCTATCTATCTATCTATCTATCTATCTATCTATCTATCTATCTATCTATCTATCTATCTATCTATCTATCTATCTATCTATCTATCTATCTATCTATCTATCTATCTATCTATCTATCTATCTATCTATCTATGTATTTGCTTAGGTTTGCAATGCACTTCACTTTCCACTTGTCACCCTCTTACCACCATGTCTTTTAGGCAAAAGGGTCAATGTATGTTGTCTTACTGAGAGTTGAGACGTACTGGCCAACTTTCTGATCAAGCTAAACAAGAAAAAATTAAACATGACTGTTTCTTAAGCTATGCTTTTATAATCTATAAATTCGAGCTATTATCGTAAAAAACAACAACAACTGTTACAGTGATTGTGAGCTGTACTACTAAGCATAATGTAGTGGTTTTCAGACCGAGTCCGGAAGACAATGTGAGGTGAGTTATTGAAAGCTGGCCTGCTGCATTTGTCCTCAATTTGCATTAAAAATTGCATTTCTTCTCAAAGTGCTAACTTTGCAGTTAAATCTGAATGCATGAACATGATATATATATTTTTTTTACATTCAGCGTGACTTAAGCCTGGACTATATACATACAGATACCATGGATATGTAGTTGTTGTTATGATACTATGCTGGCATACTTGACGTGCCTTCAATTGTGCTAACTTACCAAAACAAAATCAAATGTAGTCAGAACCTTCCAAAAATATGGGGCTTAGGTTGTAGCAACATCATATTTCCTGTTCTCAGATTTATGGCAGCATAACAGCAAGAGTATTTCTTAGCAGTTTCATTAAGGTTAAACTACATCATTAGTGTGTATCAATAAAAATGAGGGCTTTGTCTGCTTCAAAGGGCAGAAGATATCCCAGTTTAGACGTTCGCATGCAGCCCAGAATTTGTGCCTGCATTGTCACTATGCTACAAGTGACAATAGCAGAGTCTTCCAAGCGAAATCCCACAGACTAAAAAAGTAGTGTAACTGCATGTCCGTGGTGGAGACAGCTGCCTGTGAAGCACCTGCAAGGGACTACAGTCCAGTATTAAACTTTACACATCCACACAACAGTACACAAGAGTCTGCTAGAGTCCATGTGATGTGTCCTCCATGTGTATCTGCATGCAGCCAGCGATTACACTGCAACTGCAGCACTGCACATGTTAGGCAGTTGTTTGCTTGCACAGAATACATAAATGCTTCTCTACTGCACATCTTTAGAACAAAGGCCTTTCAGTAGACTCCAGGTGGTCCCTCTGCTTAAGCCTCATTAGCCAAGTATACTCTGCAAGGGAGTATAGTCAAGTTTAGTCAACAGATTTTACAGCCATGCTAGCTTTGAAAATGCTAGCATGCCAATGTTTGCCAGGGAAAATTTTTACAGTGTTCCACGTTTAAAATGCCAGCGTTGCCAACATGCACAGCTGATGCTGACAGTAATGCCATTAGTTTTGCAGGTCACTTAAAGTTTTGACCTAATGATGGTGCTAAGGGAAGAGGTGTGGTTAAAGTTAATAAATCATCAAAACTGATACTCTTCATCCTTAGGGGCACATAAATGCCTGAACCTAATGTCGTAGCAACCTCACAGTGATGCTAAAGTGAACTAACTAAAGTCAGTAAGATTCATTCATTGGACCACAGATATTCACACAAAACTTACATGGCAAACTAATTTCATCCATGTTCAAAAATCTACTCACAAAGCAGACTACAGCACTATATTAATGTGTCATACATGTACCAGCATCAACTACCAGCACACATATGGTACCTAGAGCCCACACTCAGTCAATGCTATCCAAACCAGCAGTTCATTCCAACATTAAGGTCAAAGCCAAACTCCCTACATCCTCCCAAATACACAAACTCAGACACAAAAGCTGTAAAAATGCTGCAATTCATTCACCTGTCAGGACAATGTGGAGAAACTATGCAGACTAGTGATTAAAAGGTCTCTATTTCAAACATAACACCAAATGAAAAGCTTTCACATCAAGTTGTAAATTGCAGTGAGTGTAACATGTGAGGGAGACCATTTTATCTCCAGAGATGCCCTACTTTGCCAGCTTTTGTTATACACAAAACATCACCAGCTGTGTTTGCTGGCATTCAAAAGTATGCTGGAAGCAACACCTCCAACACTGAGCATCAGTCTTTTGCTGCCCCACCACCTAGACTCTTCTGGTCTTACTTTAACCACTTTGCAATTGTGACTTTTAAGGTTAAGACAGAGTTTGCTTGTGATGCTAAAGGCTGAAGTTTGTAGTTATGGAATGCAATAAGTCAGTGAGAGTCCTCACAAAAACGCATGGGCAGTAGGTACAGCCTGCAATTCTATTTGCAGGTGCAGTGCCTGCAGATGAACATGTTAGAATAATATTTGTAGATTTCTCCTTGTAAGGAATGTAAAAAATGAAGGCTTTGACCGCAGTTTCCCATTCGCATGCAAGGTTTACTCCCATGTAAAAAGGCGAATGGACTGAGATAAAACCAGTCACAATCTAAAACAACCATTGCAATATAAGACAACACAAGCAGAGACGCTCACTAAAGAAACCAACTCAGACAACACTGATGTTTTGTCTTTGTGTGCAGGAACCAAATAGATGCACATGTGAACACAAATCTATCTTGCTTGTAGACATGGTCGAACTTTAGAGCATATCATAGAGATTGTAGTGCCAGAATAAACAAAGTAAGAATAGGAATCGCAAAAATATTTATATAAAAGCTGCAGAAGCACCTGTGCAAACAAAACAAAAAAAAAGCACGCACACATCAGTGTTTAGACTACAGGTGTTTTGTCTCTCATTGTGAATTGTTCTATAGTTAGAAAGAGCTGCAGTTCAGAGGAACGTTATTTAGGAGGTTTATCATTACTGAGAGAGCAGGTGTGTGACCCTCCTTGATTTGACAGAGAATTCCTGTGGTTAATCCTTTAACAATTTTAAAGAAGCCAGAGAACTGACTGAGAACTCATTCTTGCTTAGTTTAATGCCAGAGAGCATCGCACTCAAGTACATGCTGTGTCTTTTACTGTTGGTCATTTACCAGCTCAGCTCAGGAAAAATTCTCCATCAGGGACACATATGGCACTTTTCCATTAGCACCTACTCGGTTTGACTATACTCAGTTTGTGAGGTTTTCTAGTAGGACGTAGTACCTGCTACCAGGTACTATTTTAATACCTACTTGGCTGGGTTTCCAAGCGAGTTGAGTCGCGTCAATAATGTGACGTCTACAGAGTACAGGCCACACATTGGACAGGGAGTGACGATACACGAGAGCGACTCCTTCATGAAAACCAAACCCGGCATTTTTTGTTTGTTTGTTTGTTTTTTTGTTTGTTTTTTTTTAATGGCAACAGCAACGGTGTGCATTGCTTTTCATGGAACTTGTCAAAATTTGAATATGGCAACCAGACCTGTACCATGGGCGAATGAAAAGGTTGAGACTTTTCTGTCTTTGGTGGCGGACCAAAGAATACAGAGGGAGCTAGACGGTGCGACTCGCAACAAGAAAGTTTATCAGGAGGTTTCCGAGCGGATGGCAGTCAACAGATACAGTAGGACAATGAAGTAGTGTCGGGAGAAGCTGAAAAAGCTCAAAAGTGTATTTTGTGCTTGCTGTTTCTTGTTTGGCCACCATGCTATGACGACTCCACCCGCGATGAGATGGTACTCAACTTTAATGGAAAATGACCTAAACCGAGTCGAGCAGAGTCGAGCCGAGTAGGTGCTAACGAAAAAATGTCATTAAGCTCTCATATAAATTGACAGATCCATCATGGTATGAACATGAGAGATGTTGGAAAAGCTTGGGATGATTTGAGACTTGAAGTTAGTATAAGGTAGCTTTTTCTTAGCGACTACAGCAAAAGTAATGTACCCAAACATGCACTCTTTGCAATAAATGGTAGGCATCATGTTGGCTGTTTGATCATATCTCAGTGTCTCCACAGACTGACAATTTATTCATGGTTATATGCAGCATGTACAACTGGCTGTATTGTAAAACTCTAATTTACTCCTGTCCCTTAGTAGACAGTAGGCAGCTGTGCACAGAGAAGCCTCTAGTCCCCATTCAGTTACAGCAGCACACACAATTCAGAGAGGTGCGTGACAAAACATTAGTTTGAAAACAATGAAAAAAGTGCCAAAGCAAGTGAATTTATCTACATGAGCAGGCCACCCCGAAAACCACAAAGAGAAACCTGCTAAATGTCAGGAACACCAGTGCAGCCAGTGAAAATGTTGACCGACTTTTTTATTACATGGAGTCCTGCATTATCTACAAATTGCACACATCCATCCACCCATCCACCCATCCATCCATCCATCCATCCATCCATCCATCCATCTTATCCTGGGGAGGGTAATGGCGACTGGAGCATACCTTGGTTGACACAGGTGAATCATGGTGCGGGTAATATTAAAGTCTGGAGGATTTCAGTAGCACTCCATTCTTCAGAGACATGCTCTACCCTCTTATTTTTATCTTTGTGGGGAAAGATTCATACTGAATAAGGATAATGAGCCCAAACACACCTCAAAGCCTTGACTTGAAGACCAAAGACGACCAAGGAGTGCTGACTGTCATGGCCTTTGTTCCACAGTCACCCGATCTAACCCCACTGAACATTTATGGACACTTGAAGACTGAGAAAGAAAAACATTCCTGACATGGCAAGATGCTCTTTGGAACATTAACACATCATGCTGGCATATCAGATGTGAACAAACTGGTGGACTGCATGCAGCTCCAATGCTGCTGTCTTCAAAGCAAAAGGGGGCAAATAAATACTAAGATACTTCGACATTCATGGACGTTTTTCTGAGGATGGTGCAGGTAATATTTCAGTAAAACTGTTAAGGCAATTTCAAGGGGTCATTTTTGTACTAAATAAACAAAAACATAAAATAAAAGAAACTTCACCAATGGTCTCCTTTCGAGCCCACTGCATGTGTTTGCCTGTGTGTGGTTGTGCAGAACTAACACGTACCTCATGATGAAGGGCATGAAAGGAGCGAGTCCGAGAGGCGAAGAAGATCCGTCCATTGGTGAAGGGTAGAGGCGGCTGAGAACCAGCAGCAGCAAGAACAGACTGGGGTGTAGCTTCACCTGACCACTGTCACTGAACACACATACACAAACAGCTAGTCAGATTTGAAGTATGTTTCAAATTTTATTATCACCTAAAATGTACAGGCAGCAGTGGTGCATAACGAATAGAGATTAATGGCAACTGCGTCGTCTGTGATGTTGCATCTGGACTCCTAACCAGATGTGCTAAGTTGTACACACTTGTGGACATTGTGTCTTCAAAAACTGGTGTGGAACTCGGTTGTACACATAAAAAGAATAAAATTGTTTAATAAGAAGCATTGCAAAAAGAGCCTGATACACAGGCTATAAGGAAAGGCTGCACTTGATTGGTAAAGGGCTGTTGTAAATATCTGGAAAGAGACCTGCACAGTGGAACTGTGGTTTAAGTCTTGTTAGCATGTTTTTATTTTTCCGTCTTACCTTTCATCTTCCTGTGAACCAACTAAACCATGACTAAAGAAAACTTAGCCTGGCATGACATTATGTTAGCGCTGAATAATGGTCTGGCTGCACATTATCATTTTGCAAAGGGGTGAAAATGCTATGGCTAGTTTAAATTTCTTTAAACCAGCTGTACTGAGCAGTGCTAAGCCCAGGATGTAGCAACAGTGCTCCTGCAAAATAGTGTGAAAGGAATTGTTTTGGTACATGCAGGGAGGCGAGCACTGTCATAAAAATGACCATTTCACTAAAACAACCAAGAAAAAAATGGGTTTGAATGGCTTTTAAAACTGAAAAAATCATCAGATTTTCAGTGGTCTATGAATGTATGCACATGTCCTTTATTGTACACGTCTCAGTCAAAAATTCTCTGACAAAGCTGCACCAGATTCTGTAAAAAAAAAAAAAAACATGAATCTGCGCTCCTCAGCGCAGCAAAGGGCTGAGCCTTGACTGATTGAGCTGTGACCAACAGCCATGTGACAAAAATTCTGAGAATTTTCAGGTGAACTGCAGTGTGCTGTGTTTGCACAGAGCAGAGGAAAGACAACAGGAGACAGGAAAACAAAACATACAGTACTTGATCAATGAAATAAATCCAACATGGTTTAAAAAATGTATACATACGAGCAAGAGTTTAGCAAGCTGTTGGAATATACATTCAGCATGGTGAAATATCTTTCTAGAGTTGATGTACAGAGTCAGGAAAAATATACAGAATATGTAAATGTATATGGGCCTACAGGAGAAATGTATCTATAGCATATGGAGCCCTATCTTATTTTATTTTTCTAATTTTCATTACAAAGGTGGGCACAAATGTGTCATACACATTAGTTCTGTTAATTTTTTGTAAAACAAAAAACAATGAAATTCAACTTTTGTTTTTGTCTGTTTTTATCATTTATGGCACTAATACTGTGTCATATTGCACAGAAGCCATTTTTATTCTCTCTACTTCATTTGGTTCCTGAACCAATGAAATGTTGTTCAGTCTAGCTCAAAAAATTCTGGTTTACCGTGTTCCGGTAAATCTAGCACCAGGTCTATCATCCTTTTATCTCTCTCTTTCACACTAACCCCACTTTGTTGAAGTACGTGGTTCTACTGGAGGTTTCTTTCTCTTCAAAAGGGAATTTTTTTTTCTTTCCACTGTAACCAAGGGCTTGCTCAAAGGAAATCTGAGGGAACTTTTGAATTTGGCAAGTTTCTCTATAATTTTGGAAGCTCTTCACCTCACTATGTGAAGTGCCTTGAGATAACATGTGTTATGAATTGGCACTATATAAATAAAACAAAACTGAATTAAACTGAATTCAGGGGGAAGGGGGATTGTGGGGGAGGCTGCTCACCATTGGACCACCAAGATCGACAGAGTCTAGGATGCCATAGGCATGAGGCTTTACTAAAGAGAAATATGTTTAAGGGGGCACAGGTTTTTCACATTTTTTTTTCCAAAGTACAAGTTTCCTGCTGGAAAAGCTGTTTTTTGGGGTTTTTTTGCAGTTTCACTTGAGATTACAATTTTTACGGTCCCTTAATTTTCACAGGCTGAAAAGTAAGTTGACAAACCAACATATGCAACATAATCTTACTTCAATATAACTGATTTGCAATAAATCACTGCCTGATGTATAAAACCCATGGAAATCAACAAATGCTGAGTTTCCTCCTTGGAGATGTTTTACCAGGCATTCGCTGCAGCTGGGTGTGTGTGCGGCTCTTTCTACCATTGGTTTGCCTTCACTAAATGAAAAGCCCCTCAGTTGAGTTGATATCAACTGACTGATTGGGCCTTAAAAGAACATAAATTTCTTTGCCTTTAGAAGCTCTTGGGTTGCCGTTGCAGTACATTTTGGGTCATTGTTCATCTGTACTTCAACGTAATGTATTCCCTCAGCTGAGAACATGTATCATTCATAGAGAATCATCATGAAAAGAACTGCTGAAATGGAGATACTTCTTAGACTTGGTTTAAATCTGCAACTCGAAAAAGAACCTGCTCAGGACCAGATTAATGCCACAGCATTAGTTACCATGGTGATCTAGTCAGGATAAAAGACAGTCACCTTTGTGACATAAAAAAAACTCTGACTTTATGGTCAGTATAACTTGCTAACCCACTAATCTTGTTTTGTGGTACAGTCCTCAGGTCTTTATGTTTTCGGTGGTGTGCATCTTGAGGTAAACCCTCAGTATTTACATTCATGATGGCCTCTCTTGATTGTGGCTTTGAGGACCTCCTCAAGAGTGTTCTGAAGTGGGCTTAATGTTGAGGGAATTTTTCTTCACCAAGGAAAGAATTATGCAAACATCTGCTTTAATCATCTCCAGTAGTCACAGAGGCCTTTTGGTGTTGCAAAGCTCACCATTGCATTACTTTCTTTTTAATGTACCAGACTGCTTTTTGTTTGAAGTTTCTTCACTCTTCTTCACTGATATCAGCACCTCTGTGAACCATGTATTGAGGGTTACCATGAACATCTATCAAATGCACACCCCACCCCTGGAATCAACTGCAGTCCATTACTTTGTCATGAAATATAGAAAGAGAACACACCAGGCCATGAAATTGCTAATTAGTCGACTGTCCTATTACTTCTGACACTGTGAAAATGGAGGTACTATATGAAAAAATGTCTGTTATTCCTTAACAGATAATGCAATATTCCTGTTAAATCGCTTGAATTACCGGTAAATGTGGAAGTCTACATATCAGTCACATCTTCACTCCTTCACTTCAAATCCACTATGGTTCTCCACAGATCCATAATTGCAAAAAAAAAAAAAAAAATAGTGTGATTTGACTGTAAATAGTGTGAGTTTGGTTGTAGTGTGGTAGCCACTTTCTGAAACGGGGTTGAACAGCAATACGCCTAGCACCTGAAAATCCCAAAAAATCCAATGCATTTGCGTTGGAATAAGTGACCTACATTCCTCCTGCTTTTCTACATGCTGCATGCCTAAAACCACCCACACTCTGATACAGTCATCTCCTCATCTGTCCTTCAACTGAGCTTTTCACCTCCCTCTTTTCCTCCATCCAAATCTCATCACTGCCAGCTGAGTCAGAATGGAAACTATCTTTCTCTGCCAGCGGTTTCACAGTTTCACTCTGACACATTCGCAGTGAAGGAAGGAGGGAGGAAAGTGGAGAAAAAGAAAACAACGGACAGGGACTCTACATATATTTGGCCTCTAATATGAAATAAGGATACGCTGTGCTGTCACGGACGTTTTATTGCTTCCTTTCCTGCTGTCATAGTCACTGAATCTGAGAACATCACGGGAAAACAGGGTTTACGACATATGGAGCGTTTGCAGCTGAGCTTTGTGGAGGGCTGCAGTATGTCCTTGGGGCCCTGTCATTTGTCATGAGGATCTCATAGAATGGAGAACAACAGAACAGCGAAAACAACGTGTGCTTTTCATTAAATCGTTCTACAAAACACACACACAGAACCATCCGCTGGGACCGCCATAGATCGGCAAGATGGGAAATGTAATAGCAGCCCAATTAGTAACTGGTCTAATGTGTTTAATGTCACAGTTCAATCAAGCACAGCAGGACAGGATGTGACGTCACACACCCGCCGGGGTTAGGGGTAGGACAGGACGAAAAAGAGACTCTGTGGCATTTAATGGCACTCTCAAATTCCATGCTGAGGTCTTCCATGAAATCTGCCCTCTCTGCCTAACCTTCTCAATCATCTCCAGCAGCCAGGCATTTGACGAAAAGGTTATTTTTTTTTCATCTTTTAAAGATGAGTGGAAACAGAACACTGACGTTAAGCATTTCAAATCCTCATTTAGAAAGTGGTGAAAGGAACACAGTAGCAGAGACACGAAAGACACTCTAAAGTAAACTGAAGCTTTAGCTTATCATTTATTTCCCTCTCAGAAAAATAAATCACCAGTTCTGCTGAGAAAATTACTTGGGATACGATACAAAATTTGTTTTCTTTGGAACTGAAGGCAGGGGAAGATAAGTACTGCAACAAATCACAGCAGTTTAAAACATGGGCACTGACCTGAAATAGTTTTAGAGATAAACCGGACTCAGTTTGCTACACAGAGATAGTAACATTAGGAGTGCAAAATAGTATCCCCTTAATGAAATGTCAGTCTCCTTCAATATACTGTCTGTGTGTTTATGCTCACAGGATATTCTTTTTAAAATTAAATTTATTGTGTTTGGGGTGGGCGCATATTCAAGCAGACACTGTGTCTGCTCATGCCATACAAAGGTTGAGATAAGGATAGGACACCGAAAAGAATTTCAGAGGCTGTGCAACATTTTACAGTTATTAATACAGAAAGCAGACCAGGACTCAGATTAAGATAAAGTCTCTGACAAAAATAATATCTAAAGTCAGACATGTTTGTTCACTAGACAACTAGGTGGTGAATGTGTGCAGTGTTTGTCTTGGGCCCGACTTTTGGATTCACTGTGACACAAGCTCCACGTAAGATTGAGGGAGATTTGGTACACTTCATTTGCCCTTAATTTCAGCAAAAACTAGCTTAAACTTCTGAATCACATGCTGCTTTCACAATGACACAGTGAACTCCTGCACCTATATGGAAACTGCACAACAATGGCTAGAAGTAGACAGAACTCAGTACTGTCTTCTGTGCAGTATAACAAAGTTATAAAGCCACAAATCACAAAAGAAGAAAAATAACAAGTTAACATTTTGTTGATTATTGATTTTAGAAAACCTAGAAAATTGTTCCCACAGACATTAGAATATTGGAGTAAAACTGGCAGTACCACGTGCTATAGATATTGGGGAAATTACAGTTTTACAACAATCTACGAACTGCATTTTTCATTCAAAACTGCACATCAACTCTAAACAGATATTTTACTATGCAGTATGTATTTTCCATAAATACATATAATACATATATATTTTCCAACAACTCTTGCTGCACTGTACATAGGATTTAAGTCATACTGCGTTTACAGCAACTGAAACTCTGATACACAAAAAAAAAAAAGCTGTAGCCTGATCCAAGATGTGCTTTAGTACATCACTGCAGGATATTCTTAGCCATTTCCAGGGGCTCTTGCTTCTGATTTGCTGGAATCATAATCCCCTGTCATTGCATGTGCATGCACGTATAGAGACGTGCATGACACGTGTCATTTTGTATTTTGTATATGGGTGTACACAGCTCCATGTATGTAACATGAGCCTAGGATCATATCTAAATAGAGTATGGAACAAATTTCTCTCTTCTGTGTATTTTGTTTCACAGTGCATTGTGTTTGTTTGTTATGGTATCCATTGGTCTCAAAGTTGGAGAAGTGGGTGGAGGTAGGGATTATATATCTATGTTTCTAAGTATGTATACTATATTATTTTGCAGAATGAATAAACAGAATCCCGGCAAAGACAGTTAGGTATTGCTAGGCTGTTTGAAATACCAATATAATAATATGAAGAGGCCATTATTACTGACGAGTCTACAGAGAATCATTATCTTCTGATTCTACCGCTCTACTCAGATTTACAGCACTCTTTGTTCAGCTGTCCAGTCAGCTTTACAGCTTTGGTTCGCTCCTGTCTGTCTCACAGCATCTTTCAGTCCAGCTGGTTTCAGTGAAATGTTCTAAAAGCTAAGCACCAAACAACCACACAGTCACAGTTAACTCAGAAGAGCCAAATACTTCATTCAGGAGTTGGTAACGACAAAAAAAAAAAAAAAAACTACTACTACTACTGACTACTTTAAACTCAGGACTCACTCTGAGGAGAGCTGCTATGTAACAAATGACTTCCTGGCAGCTAATAAACTGTGACTGAATTCTAAAGCTCTCCTGTCTTGCTGATTCTAATTGACCTTGTCTCTAGATTGGGAATATTAAATAATTAGAAGTAATTAATGAAGCATCTTTTGGTCTGTGTTAATGTGCGCCTCTCTTTCTCCTTGGAGATGCTCACATGGCTCTAGCTGTCTGTCTGGTCTGATCCTGCAGGTGTTTAATAAAATCAGAGCAAAAACTCAAATAGCTACCAAATAGCCAAACTAAACTTCAGCTCCTGTTCATGTTTTCTCAAAACCTGGATTACATTTATTATTGGTGAGTCTCAATTACTTGACCTGTTTTGTCTTTTTCAAGGTAAAGTTTCATTTTTAGTAACATTTTAGCTTTTGATGATATGGTGTGTTTGTGGAGATACGAAATTTTAGCATAAAGGGAAAGAAAAAAATGGTGTATGATTCTGACACTCAAACTGTGTCACTTTGGCACTCTTCAACCAGTACTGGTGCTGTAATATGAAAATAGCCCCCAAATCACTTCACACAGCTTGAAGTAAATCATCTTTTAAGGTGACTGGGAGCAGTTCAGAATTAATCTGTGTTGAAAGTCATGCAGAAATGAGGGAAAAGTGACCAGGCTGCTGATTCAGATATAAGGCTGACACACTAAGTTGCCATCAGATTGACAGACTGCAGCACATGCCTGAAAGAGGTTCAATAATTCCTCTTAAAACGTATTTCTATGTAAATGTGTTCAGAAATTGTTTTAGCGGCCAACAGGTGGCTAAAAAAAATCAGTTAGAGCAGGTAAAAGCACGGCATCCAAAAATTAATTTCATTTTCACTTTAAACCCGTCCAGGCTATAAAATAACATGCAGATAGGCAAAACATTTTGAGCTCGCCTGTCTACATGCTACAATAACAAACGCTGCCTGAGGAAAAGCAGAGCTCAAATCATGCTTTCCATCTGTAACTGCATTGAAGCCACTTTTTGTTGGTGCTTTGCTCTGTGCTTTCATGTCAGCTTGGTGACCGCTTTCTTTGCACACAAGACTGCTTTCCCGTCATAATATGTCTTCATGGTTCTTGTTTGAGGGCTTTTGTGGAGGAAGGGTGGATTACATAATGCACAATGTATATATGTGGACACAGTTTCAAATCTGACTACTATAATCTTTCCTGCACCATGGCCAGTTTTAGACATATCCTTGTACTGTAACTTCTGCACGTCTGTTTAAAACCACTAAACTCCCATCCTGCTGTGTATGACTACAGTATGGTGCGGTTGGTCTGTTTGGGTGGCGCGATATGCTGAGATGATGTGGGAAGTCAGACAGCCGAGATCTGGTTCCGTGGGAAATTTGCAAATGTTTTAACGGGGTCGAGGGGAGTGAAGGGAATTGTGAAAGAGCTGGTCTGAAAGAGCTTTCAATTAATTAGATCCATATTAAGATAAGGATGCCTGGGGAGCTATTGGACGACTCAAATGCTTTTAAAAAGGGAGTTTCAGCTGAGTTGACAAAGATAAGGTCAATGAACCACAGTGGACTCAACTCTCTACTGCACAAAAACACTAAACTAAATCTGAACAAGACATTTACTTTATTCGGTCATAAAGCCTTGGACTTTGAGAAAACAGTCTGTCAACTGAGCAAGTAGTACTTAAACAAAAGGCCTGCATAACAAATCAATGCAGACCAATGCTATTTGACCAGACAAGACAGCAATTCACAGTTCATGTTCCTTTAGAACTGATGAAAAGCTGCACTAACTCACCTCTTCCACCTTGGTACTCCATGAAGCCTCCCAGCACAAGAGCACTGCAGATAAATCAGCTTAAGAAAACAAAAAAGCTGTCTCGTGCAGCTTAGAAAACTTTAAAGTAAAATTAAACCTATAATGGGATCAGAGATGTGTGAAAAGCCATGGCGAGGGCTGAATGTGGAGTGTGCATGTGTGTGGATTAAAGAGGGCCACCTCACCTTTCCACTGTGGCTGCAGCCTCCTCCAGCTGGCTCAGGAGAAACGGATAGAGAGCTGGAAAACGAGTGAAGAACTCTCTCCCTGTCATCCTGCAGGCAGACGTCGAGAAAGACAGGAGGTTTTTAAACTGCAATAAGGGCACTTAAGTACATAAGCAGAGAAGTGAGGATTCTCAAACAGGCAGTATGAAGCCAGAGGTTTATGGCAGTGGTTCCCTATAAAGGTATTAAGGGTAAAGAATTTATTTTTCCTTTGTTTGTCTGCAGCAGTGCTAGCAGTTCTGTGAGACAATAGTGGCACGATGCTATTCAGCAGGTATAATGTTTATTAAGTTAATCATAGTGTAGAATGTTAGCGTGCAACCATTTCAAACATAAAATAAACTTTTCAATATGAGAAATTAAAATTTAAACCTGGTGACAGGTGGAAATACTCAAGTGCTGTGTTTAAGTACAAATTTAAGGTACCGTATTTCACTTGAGTTATTCATTCTCATCTTCAGGCAAAACATATAATGTGCTCATAAAATAGAGTGAAGCAGAGATGATTAGTACATTTACAGAAAATGACTTTGTAACTATATTGCCAATTCTCATTTTCCATGAAAATTCCAGACATTAATGCTTCCAGCTTTTCAAACTTAATGATTTGCTGCTGTTTTAAACAACTTTAATTTGTTTTAAAGTTCATCTCAGGTCCTTTTTTAAACCTCTAAAAACTAATTTCTGTCTATCAAAGTTACATATTTAAAGGTGTTTTCAATGAAAATCTCCCCTTCCTGTCTTAAAATACCATAAATGCAGCTCTGCACTGTTGCTTCTACTAGAATGTGCAGGTCTCTGAAGTCCTCACATCTCTCTTCATCCAACCCATTACCGCTCACTCATTAGCTCGCCTACAGCTCTGCTCAATCACTGTAAAACTACTCATTGGTTCATTGTAAAAATGGAGCAATTTAGTCACACAAGTTTCAACCAGAAACTAATTCTGTAGAAGAATAATGATGCAGAAAGTCTCACCCTGCAAGTTGACAGGTTTGGGTTCTTATGTTTGTAACTTAGCAAACCTTGGAAGTCTGAATCCGTGTTTTTGAGACTGTCGTCGGCACACTGCAGTCTTAAGGTGGAAATACTCAGCCATGACACTGATTGCTTATTTCGCTCATGATTTTTCTTCCAGCATAGAAAAAATAACATCATGTGCACATGTTAACAAGATAAAAAACTCCTTTTTTTACTGGATGGGCTTTAAATCAATAAAATATATATTCATTAAAAGATAAACAACTGATTAGCCCATAATAATGTGAATTGTTAGTTTAAGTCCTACATAAAACACTTAAAAATGACCATAATCAACAACAGCAGTAAAACCCTTATTTTATGACAATGCATGACTAAAGATAGACCAATGATGTAACATGCAATAGATCAACAGTCTGCGTCGAATACATGGTGCGATCAAGAAATTCCAAGGCTGCCCCAATAAAAAGCAAAAACATTCCAGATGTTTTCTTTGAAGTAATATTCCTCTGCAGGAATACAGCACTATTGGTGCATTTGAAAATCTTTCTGGAAGTCCCATTCTAAACATTTGCAGGTGCACATTTGTGATTTAACCACGGACCTCAAACTTGTGCAGAATGCCAACATCACATTCTGTGTCAAACTGACCCACCTTTCATGTCGAGGAATACTGCTAGTCAAAAGAGTTGGTTCTAAGGCTACGATCCAGAAACCAAACAGCAATGTTTAGGGAAGAGCTGACAGAACAACACCAAGAGCATCTTCATTGTTTTGTTTGACAGTCATTCAAACATTGTGTGGTTGCATCAACACAACAACTGGTCTCCACCCACCCTACTAACCACTTTTAGCTCCCTTCAATTTCTTCCAGTTCTACAAAATGAAACTGAAGTTGAAGAGGGACCTTTCTGTCCAGTGCATGTCACAGGTGGTGCTTGACGTCTACAGAATGGGACTTAAAGAGTATTCAAGTGTGGAAGGAGCACTGGGAGCGGTATATTACTGCACAAAAAGACTGCTTTAAAGTGGATGGTGGCCATATCTAAATTAGGCACAGTTTTGGTTTGTTACAAATACAGAATAAAAAGTTCTCGATTGCAACTCAAAGATTCAAACTTTAAACTAATGTTTGTGGATGACTTTATACTTACTTAATATACTCACTTAAGTAACATTGTCTAAATAGAATTTTAATTTGTAATGAGACTATTTTACATTGTGACATTCACCCTTCTATTTAAGTAAAAATATGTGAGAATTTACTCCACCCGTACCTGATGGCAATGCTAAAGGCAGATGAAAGTTCTAATAAAAAGTTTGTGTCTTGACACGAAGCATACACTGCACAAACAATTAATAAAAAAAGAAAAGGAAACTGACCATCAGCCTTGATCTTCAGATATTTAGAGAGACACCAAATACACTTAAGTCAAAGATCAGAAGCACTTGGAAAGCATGCAAACTGGAAATGTGTTTTGAATTTTAAAACAGTCACAGAGAGAAGGGAAAATTATGTTAGTACTATATAAAAATGCAGTTTGTATATCTGAGGAGAGTGAAACTAGAGTAAAAAATGAAAAACAATACTAATGATTTTACTAGGATCAAACTTGAATTTAAGTTGCTTTAATTACATTAATGAAAGTCATGACTAAATTCATATGTTCCAAACACAACCTTTCCATTAAAGTGATTTAACAAGAAACAGCAAGAAGCAGAGGAGGGGAGTAACAGAGTCTACAGACAAATGTTGTGAAGCTCCGATAAGGAGATGTTCTTGTGCCAAACACTCTCTACCTAAACAAATCCAGCCTGTAGGTTTGCTTCTCCCACTACAGCTAGAAATAAACAGTCCTAATTGTGTGTATGCATATATACTGCACCATGTGCCACTGTCACGTGTGTTTGTGCTTATATGCATTCAACTTAGACACATACACAACTGTCAATAAAATGACAAACTTTATATTTAACACTGGCGGTCTCGCTGCTTCAACCGCCATTCAGCCTCAGGGCCAATAAAGTTTTAATTTAACTCAGCCCGTCTAAATCAAGTCGCTCCTAAAGGGAAGAGGTCTGGTCTGCCAAGCACTTCATCACAAGACTGGAGAGATCGCATACTGCTTTAGTCACGACTGGCACTGATTCTGGACACACACACACATGCAAACGCACACACACTCTCTTTGGACCTGGTTCAAGTTAGCAGCCTGCACTGTCATAGTAGGAAAGTGAGTCATGTGTGTAGGTTCGAAAACCCCCTTCAACCTGGATGTGACACATATACACACAGGGGAGTATGAGGATAATTGTACATGAGAGCTGCATATGGAAACAATAGCAAAAAACCCCACTGATGTACAGTCCTGGGTGTGTTATATAAGTGTGTGTGCTCCCCATCCTTCTCTGCTTTCCTTAATGAGAGTCTCTCAGTCTGACAGGACTGTGCTGCCTGGAGGACAAAGGTGAGAGGTCGTGTCAGAGCAGATTAGATGGGGTAGAGGGGGTAAGGGTCACAAAGAAGGAGAGAGCAGAAAGGAGGAGGTGTAAGTGAAAAGGCCTGGTCATGTTTGTGTCTCACAGATGTGCGTGCTGCACACGGCCTTCCTGGCAAAGGGCACAAAACGTGTTTAAAACATGTTGTCTTACATGAATAGACTTCTTTCAGAAAACATGTACAAAGTGTTCCACACTCAGTGACCTCTATTATTATGTGTACCTGACAATCTAATGTGAGCCAGAGCAACTGTTCTTCCTTTACAACTACTTTTATGATGCTGTTAATGTGCAGTTTTGGTCAGGTGTTTATGAAATTATATGTAGTTAGTATTAGTGTTGTGTTCTGCTAGGGTATTGCACTACATCTATGTTTGTTTTTTTATTTTAAGGTTTTACTTAAAACATTTCTGAATTCTGAATGAGTTTAAGCTGTTCCAGTGACAAGGGATTTCCTTGTCTAAACCTCTAACATACTTTTATTTTAACACCAATTTGAGACCCACAGAAAGAAAATGATCAGAGATCTAACATAAAGATTCAAAATAACTTTAAGAAGCACATTTGTATAGCAGAACTTCAGATTCGCTTCTTTACCACATTCATCGTTTCACAGTCTATCGGATTTATCCTGTAGCCATTTGGACAGGCTTGAGGTTGGAAACACTGGACTCCACTAGAGCTCCACCATGACCAGTTACAACAGTATAATACTGCTTACACAATAATGTATCAGCATTTAGCCTCTAATAATGTTACAGTGTCAGGTCCCACTTTTCTTACCTGTAACATTTCAAACATTGTCTGCATTTTTTTGATGATATCTCTGTACTTTACACCTAACGGGGAGTTCTGATGATTTCACTCATCAGCGTCTGTTTGCTGGAAAGTGCTACTGCATATGCAAATACAACGCGTATAAAATATGTTGTGGCTCCAGAGGGAGCATGTGAAGTTGGCTGAATTACCCAATTTCAGTCAGTGTTAATGAGAAAAATCTGGGTGGTGTGAACTTGGAGAGAACTGAGATCACCAGACCTCTGTGGCCTGCTGTTCACCTCTCATCAAAGCTCGCAGCTTTAAGTTAAATTAGCCACTACAAGCACAAGACACTGAAATCCGAATTGTGGGTAATTCAGATGCCTGTTTTGACAGGGAAGAAAAAAACGCTCAGTCTGGTTCTGCTGCATCAAGTTTGACTTTGTTTCTTGTTTGATCTTAAGTCTGACTATTATAGAAGAGTCACGTTAAATTAGTGAAACACTCATCTGGAATGCTTTTTACTTGTAAGTAAATGATTTGATACTTTCTCCACCACTGATAACAAGCCTGCTATTGTGCCTCCAGCACTGTGCAAATTACCTTTTACTACAATGCTCAAATATCCTCAGTAACAATAATTTGGAGTATTTTTACATATACAAGAAGAGTGCAAAGTGAGGAGTTGACGCAGGCTTGAATTAAAGCTGGCAGGGTTTTGGTTGGAACGCAGAAAGCAATCTTCATTCTGTCGGTTTTGTTTATAGCTACGTTAATCTCAACAACGATATCAGATCAACATCGGGGAGCAGAGCGAGGCCCGAGTCTGGGCTCAGTGGAACGATGATCCGCAAGCAAACAATATGTCTGGATGCAAATAACTTTGGAAAATACACAGCTGAAATTCCCACAGACAGCAAGAAGCTCGGTGTTTCCAAACACACAAACACACACAATGCTGTGAAGAAACTGGTCTGTCAGAGAGGGAAATGTGTTTATACTCCAGCTAGTCAAGACACACACATATACACACACACACATTCAAATATTAGAGTGGACAAGCTGTCAAAATACATTTTCTGCTGCTAGAGATCACAAACGCAAAATCACAGTAATAACAGGGACCAGACGTATGACAAAAGACTCACAAAGACACAACTACCAATGAGATGCAGCATATTTGCTCATACGTGCACAGTTCTGTAACAACTTCAGGTCAACACAATGTGAGTTACTGGCATGATGACTGATATATTGCAAGAACACTAATATAGAAGCCTTGTGAAGTCCCACTAAATTACAAGTTACAGTTCACATGCTAATTTTCATATCCGTCATTTATTATTATTTGTCATTAATCACAGTGCACACACTCTCACATGTGCACATAACAACAACTCCACACACTAATAAGAAAGTAAGCAGCAGACAAGAGGAGGGAAGATAACTGAGAGCTATAGAGAGCTGGACAGCAGATTAAAAACACAAGATAAACAGGAGCAGCCTTGGCTTGGTTAACAATATTCAGAGGCCTTCAAGGGAAGCAGCCAAGTATAAGGAACCAGACTGAGCGTTCTGGAGCAGAACCCAAAGCCCTGGGAAACTTTACCCTGGATTATCTATGGGGTAACAAATCACTGCTGAGCTCGATACAGACCTCAGTAAAAATGTCATGTTGTCCGACAGTACTGCCAAATGGTACATGCACATTATTATTATGTTTGCTTCAATATGTTCTGAATATTAGATGCATCACTGTATCAATTTCAACAGCAGAGGGTAAGCTATCAATCATCTAAACCATTCTTATGTGTCTGGCCACAAAGCCAGACTTTTTTTATGCAACTGGAGAAGCAAAAAAAGACATCTCACTGTGTGATATGAGCATATATGACATATTTCCCTGTGGCGTCATATATTTTTGTGATTCTAGAATCGTGTGAAATCTGTCGCAGCATCTCAAGTGCTAAACTGCACCAGATAAGCACAGGCATATGCAAAAATACCACATATACACTGCACGGCCAAAATAAAATCGCACAATCTAATATTTTGTTGGACTGCCTTTACTTCTTAACCTGATTTTAGTAGTTTCAGAAATCTCCTTAGTTTTTTTTTTTTTGCTTGATGTAGACCAATAATTTGACCCTTCTGACACAGATTAACATCCTTTCCATGACCACAGGATATGTCTTCTGACATGGTTGTTTAGGAAATAAAAAGTTCCTCACTGCATCAACTAGGGTTAAACAAGTTGTAGCAGCTGAAACGTATTCATCACTGCAGTAATTATCCAATGGAAAGCTCTTACCTATTTGTTTAGTTAAATCCAGGTGTCAGTTTTTTTTGGCCAGGCAGTATATATGTTTTAAGTCAAGAGTCACTTGTAAAAGAACGCTGTTTAGTGGACTGAGCCACGATGTCCTACTCTGATGGTTAACTTTGTTACTCTTTATACCTTCACCTGCACTGGTTGAAAAGATTTGTGAGTAGCAAAAGTCTCCTGTCACAATTAGATTTACTAAAGCCTGAAAATGGAGCCCAGAAGTCATGAAGAAGTCTCGTTTCCTCTCAGACCACTTAAATTACGTTAGTATGAAATTTTTGCCCAGTGACACCAAAACATACTGCCTGCCCCAACTTTAAACTGGATACAACACATAAAATATATGTGGATATATGTGGTACCATTTTAATTATCAAGGTTTCCAAACATTGGATGTTTGTTTGACAAGGCATTGGGAAATGGTTAGAATTTAAGACTCTTGCTTAAACCTCAAAAACAATCTGCAATCTTTCAGTCTTCGACAGCAAAACTGATAACTTTCCAACTAAAACAAAGACAGTTAACCCTCTAAACAGATTCATCATCTGCACAACTCAACCTCACTTTGGGTGTGTGATGGTTCTAGATCAACATATAAACATTTTACCCACCCCCAACTTGCAGCTTCTCGAATATCATCACCTGTATTGCTGCTTGTGACTGTTTGTCTAAATGTCAGTCTACATCAGTCTTAAGCTCTGGATTTACTGTATCAACAAAACATGATTAACTGTGAGCCTCTTATTGAAGGTTTTGCCTCTGAAATGATCATTTAAAGTTTCATAAATATAACATCACCTTGGGTTTCATTAGATATTTTTATTGCCTTATGGTCTCTGGTCTAGATATTGTTTCAGATGTTTTCTTGCATGCTGAACAGAACATAGGAGGTATGTACAACAGTGCAATTTTATACTGCAGACTATAGCATTAACAGACCTCTAAAGATCATACATGTAGCTGTTTCACCTTTCTGTTTGTTATTGCACCTTTTATGGTATATATTTGCAGCAAATGTAGCTGTAAAGTTCAATTAAATATCCATGATAAAGCCCCTGAGGTAGGCAGCAGTTCTTTAAATAGAATATTAATTTTAAAAAATAATATTGTGTGTATATATTTTACTACTTTAAGTGAAATGCCCGTTTTTCCTGTGCCCTCGGTGCCATTTCCTCATTGCTGATACAGGATCAGTCAAAACCTGCATCTCTGCAGGCAACAATAATCAGTCAGGTCTGTGTACTATGAAAGACTGCATTTCTGCGAAGGCAGTGTTACAACAGCGCCCCCACGTGGTCTTAAATAACTACTGTTCGTACAGATCTGTTATTACTTTTAAGCACCTTATATGTTGATTCAGAATTATTTTCTTTATTGTAAACTGGCTTAATGTTGAAGCAAAAAAAAAGCTTTATTTCATTCTATGCTAAGATAATAATAATTAGGACCACATCTGACTGTTGTTGAGGACTTTAGTGGTAATTATATCTTTTTGGACCTTGTTTGCACGACTGCACTGGACTAGAAACTTGAAATGAAAACTACAAGAGAGGGACAAGCAGCAGACCTGTTCTTTTTTGAGTGTTCGTCCTTCCCTTTCTTCACTCCAAAAATCCTTGTGATCAGAGTGCTGAAGAGAAGAGTGGAGGAGTTCCTCACCTGGGAAATGGAAAAAAAGAGAAACAAAGTGGACAGAGCACAGAGAGCAAATACCAACATCACAGGATGAGGAATTAGAAAGCACTGACTTTGTTCAGCATGACATGCAGCGACATTCTGCCACAAAGGCCAGTTTTGTCTTTTAATTTTGCAATAAATGTTCACTTTATGGATGTCCTAATGTTACGTTTATTTAAACTGAGGTAGAAAATATGAGACTCACTGCCCACACAGGAGAGGTGAAGCCTAAAACAGCAGCCTGCATTCCTTCTGAGACAAAGGGAATAATGTTTTCACCCAGACGAGTGTCCCTGTACAGTGCCCTGAGGATGTTCAGAGCATGGACCTGTGGTGAGGACAAGAGGTATCTTTTAGTAGAGACAATCCAAAAAATACCCTCTGCTCTGTTGCAATGCAAGACGAATTTTAAGAGCCATAAAGTATATTAAGAAAGAAAAATCGGGCCAACCAGTATCCCTTGCGATGGTATAAGATCTGACTAGATGTATGACTCCTTCATAAAGCTACAAGGTGGTCAAACCTGAGGCACAGTGGAGCTGTCAGTGTTCCTGTCAGCAGAGGGCATGGCCAGAGCAATCAGCTCTCTCATGGTCATCTTCAACAGACTGCAGCTGGACGACTTGGGCTCAGAGGACAGCAGAGCCTGAGGAAGCCCAAAACACACATGCAGTACGCAGGATATTACAAGGAAATTACACAAACTATTTTCATATATGCAGACGTACACAACAACACCTGTAAACAGGTTCTGTTCCCCATTAATGCTGATTCTTTTTCTTCAGAAATCTCTTGGTTGTTTTGTTGTTTTCACCTTTAAAGTAAGAGCATAGGATGTTTATTTAATGACAGCTTTGCACACGATTGGCAAATTCTCGGTCAGGTCCACAAGGCCGTCACCTGGAATAATTTTTAGTTAACAGGTATCAAATATGACTTGATGGAATTATTTGCCTTCTTAGCCTTTTTAGACTGTTAGTTGTGCAGATTAAGTGCTGACAAATATTCCTATTTAACTACTACAGCAATCCATATTATGTAAGAACCGTTCAACTAATTAAAGCGAAAAAACAATCCATTATTATTGTAAGGCATGAAGGTCGGTCAGTCTGAGAAATTCAGCAACTCTGAAAGTCTTAAGAAAAATCAAGCTCTGTGGTGAAAGTGGATCTTAAGGAGCGGCCCAGGAAAGAAGGCCAAATGTTCCCAGTGCTGCAGAGGAGCTTCATTAGAGTTTCCAGCCTCAGTAATCACAAATTAACTGCCTCTTTAGATTACCAGTGCTTCCCAGAGTTCAAGTAGCAGACACACCTCAACATCAGGTATTCAGAGGGGACTGTTCTGGTGACACTGTTGGTGATTTATTCAGACCTCAAGGCAACACTCAACCAGAATGGCTGCCACAACATTCTGCAGCAACACGCCATCCCACCTGGTTTCAGCTTTTTGGAACCATTTTTCAACAGGGCAATGAGCTAAAACACACCTCCGGGCTGTTTTCGAGCTGTTTGACCAAGAAGAAGAGTAATGGGGCGCCGCATCAGATGACCTGAGCTCTGCAATCACCCAACCTTAACTGAATTGGGATAGTTTGTGATGAGCTGGGCCACAGAGTGAAGTAAAGGTAGCCAACAAGTGCTCAGCATTTGTGGTTACTTCTTTAAAGACTGTCAGAAAAGCTCTAGGTGACGACCTCATGAAGTTGGCTGCCAGAATGAGGAGTGAGCAAAGCTTTATCGAAGCAAAAGATAGCAAGAGTCTTAAATATGGAAAATATCTTGCTTTGTTAAAACATATTTCCCTGTTTCAGGTTTGCGACGTCTTCATTGTTGTCATACAGTGGTGAAAGCAGTAAAAGTAAACAAAATCCGTTAAATAAATGTAGGTGCATTCAAACTTTTGACCGCTACTGTACCTTCTGTTTTGTAAGGAAATGGATGCATTTGTGCCTGTGTTAGAACTACTGAGAGTTCAGCAAATAGATTAGCATTTATACCAGCCAACCTATTTACACTAAATAAGTTGCTTCTGATTTGTTAATTGTTAGACTGAGCCTTTTTGTTATTCACAAAAAGGCTCAGCTTTGAACTTACATAAGTTTGTAAAAACTGAAAGGTTGACTGAATGACGTGATTTGTGTGCACCAGGAGTGGGAGCTGGGAATATGTGAGTGAGGAGGTGACAGCACTGGGATGCTGCATGAGAAATAAGACCTGGGAGCTGATGGGAGGCAGCTGTGTCGTTATGGCTTATGGTTAAGAGCGAGGCCTTGGAGGAAGGGATGGATAGATGGAAGATAGAGGTAGGAAAGAAAGGAGGAGGCACAGTCTGGCTCTCATGAACTCTTGGAGGAAGGTAAGAGGAAGAAGAGGCCTAGCCTGGTTCCTGTGAACCAGTCCAGACCAGCATGAAGCGAGTGGAGGAGCCAGCATTCCCGGATCTGACTCTTTCTCTCTGTGTGAAGGAATGCAGCCCAAAGCTCTGCCAAGGTGTGGACTCCTGCTTCTCCCCAGACTTCCCTTGCTTCTTTCACTATTATCTTATCTTGTCAGTCTCTCCATCTCCTTTAATCCTCCACTTTAATCACCTATCTTTGTTTTTATCATATTCTGTTCTGTCTTGCTACTTGTCCTCTTGTCTCTTACTTTACTACATAATAGGGATGTTCACAGCATTTTAGCATGGAGATAATTCCCATAAAGTCCTATAAAAAACTTGGATCAGGACATCACAGCCTTAAGAGCCAGTTTCATAACATCAACTTTGGGAATTTTGAAACCAAAATGAAGAATCAAGTCTGGTTAAATTCAGCTGTCCGTTTTTAGACAGCACACATGCCTGGCTTACAAACACCTAAAAACAGAAGAGAGTTTGTGATGTCAGTGGGAAGCCTTGCACCCAAAACCACAAAAAAGAGCAACCCTACTTCAAAACTACTGCCATGATAAAACATATGTCTAGTTTCAATATCAGTAATGAGAGGAAGAGGAGGGGCGAGCTGTGGCTCAATAACAGACTGCAGCAGTCATGTCAGAGATTACAACACATCGTTAGAAGTGTGACTATTAAGAAGGGCAACCAGAGGACAATGTGTGTGTATGTATTATGTCAGTGTGTGTGAGTGTATGTGTGACAGTGTATGCTTGTCAATGAGAAAAAAAAGACAGATGTTCTTCCAGCATGAGTGATCCACTGGCATGCCAAGAACTGCTGATTGCACTACTTTGGGAGTAAACAGGAACACAAATACACACACACACACACACGCACGCACACACGCAGGGCATCCATCACAAAACCTCTGAGAACTTTCCAGCATCCATTCACTAACCATAGCCCTCAATGTCCATACAAAACATTCCATATCATAACCTTAATGTTGACCAAATCGTAAAATGATGCCATGTCATAACTAGGAATTAGTATGTTGGCAAATGATCCTCATTTCCCATCTTCAGGGTTTCCAAAAATTCTGCAAAGTCCAGTTACACCCCATTAAATGAAAATCTCGCATCAGGTACAACAAGCCAAACATCTACAGCTACAAATGAAGTAAAAAAAAAAAAAACTGCTGAAAAACAACAAAGAAAGGGTCACTGGGTCCAGAGAGGGTTATATTCACGAAAGATTGGTGAACCAATGTGACCAGCACTCTACCGCACATGCTTAAGAAACTAAATCAGATTAAAGTGCTGTTTACTGACAAGAGTCTACATCTTCTGGGCTCTAAAGTGTTTTAAATTTAAACAACAGGCTCTTGCAAACACTTGAAATCAACAACGTGACTTTACCATCAAAACTGAAACATTCCAAGCACCCTTTGGACACTTTTTAACCCGTTTGTTATGTTGATTCTTGAAAATTGTGCTTACACACCTGGATGTAGAAAGGTATTCCAGCGCTGCGTCGTGTGGCACACAGTTTAGATGATGGGTCACTGGATTTGACCTCTGCCAGAACCTCAGACAGCCAGCGGGCAGGAAGCTGCTGCAGGGCCTGACTTCCACTCCTTAAACACACACACACACACACGCACACACACACACACACCAGTGTGATCATAAATAACAGGGGTCTAAATCTTTTGAGTTTCCTGTTTTGAATGAGTAATTATACAATCATAAATCTGCAAACCAATCCCACAGGTACATCAAAGAGACTTTAAAAAAGTTATATGAGATGAATCACAATAGAATCACGTGTGTTGACTCATCAACGCTTATTATAGGGTTTAGTTAGCAGCTAAAAAAAGGATTATTTTGTGCGCCATCATACACAATTTACAGTAGTACACTCATTAGCTGCTGCATGTATGCTTTCAAGATGTTGCGTGACTTATATCTCACACAATTAATCCAGTCTGTTTCTCCCAACACAAAACAGTCCACTGGCACATCAAACCTCGATTGCATAGTAGCTGCAAATAATATTTAATATCTGTTTAAATCTACTTTGACAAGCAGATGGATCTCACAGTAGGTTTCCATAAAACGGTTCCACAAAATGACAGTTCAAAGGTGTGTGAAGAATTATGAACCATAACTCAATGTACTTGGTTAGCTTTTAGGTGCTCTGAACCAGTGGTTCAAAAGATACGTTCTTTTCCAGCAAAATGAAAAAAATTATCATCAATCACCTCAGCCACTCTACAGGTATGTGTTTGAATGTGTGTGCAGGTCTCATATCCTCACATCTAGCAAAATACAGTAACCAAAAATGTATCACATTACATTCCTTCAGTCAGAAATGTTATCACATGTTGATCCATAGCTTAACATGTACCTTTTTAGGATAGGTTGATGTCATGAAAGAAGTTCATGCTCAAAGTCTTTGACACATTTACACCGCTCTCTGTAGCATCTGGTGCTGCACGTTTTAAAACAAATGCTAAGAATATGATCTGAAGCAGCTCGGGCAGACACACACCCACAAGGAAACCGCTCTCTCCCTCTTCTGTAAGAAGCAGCTGTTTAACAAGAGCCAGTGGAGCTGAGGGGATGAACAGTCCAGTGTGGGAGAAAGATGAGGGCATAGTGCTGCTGCACAATACAGCGTATTCTATCACACACAAGGACACACACATCTCCACTGATAAACACATGCAGCAATGTACACACTGTAATTTCAGATTTTCATTCAGTGGGATGTATATTCAATTTGCAATTGCACGAAATTCATATTTCCACTGAGTTTCATGTAAATGATCTTGGTATGTTTCTGTGTAGTCCTGCTGACAGATAGACAAACAAATGGTTATGGAAACAGAACCTCCCAGTAGAAGTAATATGTCATAATGATAATGGAGATATCGTTATGATAAATAAATGCCAAAATATCTTGCTAAAAGAGATGGCTAATGGTTGAAATGGATAAAAGCAATGAGTAAACATTTAAAAATACTTAGCCAAGTTAAAAAGTTGGAAGATAGGGTTAGATACCTAAAGGTAAATAATCAAAACAAACCTAAAATTAAAAAATAAATGTTCAAATATTTAGCTAAAATAAAGATACAAATAGCAACAATTAATGAATAAATGGTTGAATTAGTAAAATGTAACCAATAAGATGGTTAGCAAAAAGTAATGGATAATGGTTAAAACAGCTAGAGTAATGAGTAAATGACTCAAACATGGCAATAATAATAGTTACGTGGTTAAAACAGATAATGCATTGTTCAAATATGAATGAATACGTGTCGAAATTATTGAGTAAAGGATAACATAGCTGAAAATTTATAAAGTAACTAGTTGAAACAGAGCTAACATGTTGGGTTAACAGGTCAATGATAGTTAAAACTAGTGAATGAAAAGTTAAAATAGTATGGAGTGAGAAAAAAATTACAAAATAAACACGTAAAAGTAATTAATAGATGTGAAAATTGCTAGATAAAAGTAAAGCATAACGGATTCAATGGCTAAAAGCAATTGTTTAAAATTTGAAATAGTAAGTTAAAATAATGAATAAAAGATTGAAACTGAAAACTAACAGCATTAGCTTATAAAAATAAATTAATTCTAAACTTGAAATGCTGAGCTAAAGTAGTGAGTAAATGATTTAAATGTTAGCTAAAACTTGGGTATAAAATGTTGAAATAGTAAAAAGTGAGGAATAAATCACAAAACATATGACTAAAGCTAATGGATAGATGATGAAATATAGTGAGCTAAAATAATGGACAAATGGTTAAAAGCTACCAGTAACACAGAAACGGTAAAGAGCAAATCGGAAGTAATAAATGCTAAAATGTTAAAGACAATGGGTAAATGGTTAAAATAGTTAGCTTAAAAAAAGGATAAAGGGTTGAAAAAATGAAATATAAATAATGGATGTGTCAAACTAACAAGTAATGAATGAAAGCACTATTATAGCTGGACAAAATAATGAATAAAGTAGAACCACAAAGGTACAAATAAGGTATCTGGTTGAAATAGTTAAAATGCAGTTAAAAGTAAAATGTAACTATTTAAATCCCAAGAAGTAATAAATGTCCATGTCCTGCCACACATATTGCTAGCAATATGAATGCAAAGTAAACCAAATCCTCCCAGTCATCCATGGTGCAACTACATATAACAGTAGTGAAAACATCTACTTGAATGCCATCAATAGTGAAATAATATGCAGTCTGTGCAGCGTGATGGGTGGCGTTGATGAAGCGGGTCACTGAGTTCATTTGACAGGCCTGTGGGGGCATGTCAGACAAAAAGATTGGCAACCACTGCTATAAACATCACATTCGGTCAAAGAGATACAAAAAACAGGGAACGTCAGGAGAAATGGAAAGAATGGAAGCAACTTGGGAAGAATGAAGAGAGAGACAAAGAGACACAGTGAGAGAGTGCAAACACAGTGGAACACACCAAAGCCAGATCCCGAGGCAGAGCATCAAAAGACTGCGGTTAAGCACCCCGCAATCACCACCCCATAACCCAGCACACGGCCTGCATACCATCCACACACTGCTCTTCCCCTCCTCAAAATACACACTCGCATCCCCGCACACCCGGAGCAGAACACACACGCTCCCAGAACTCCTACACTCAACCACGAGAATGTCGCCCTCGTTACACAACACACAGAGAGGCTGGTTTCTGCACAAGAACAAAACAAGTGAGTTTTGTTTTAACTGCTCAGCATCGGGGGGTTCAAAGTCAACACTGCTGCAACGGTTTTTGTGGTTCGTCACCTGCCGCAGGGCTAAAGACATTTTCCACAACCCACCATTGAGGAAAACAGGGAGGTACAAGAAAGTGAGAAATTCTTTCATGTCGTGCAGAATTAAAAGACTGTTTTCCTTTCTTCCCTCCAGGAGGATAACAGAGGGATTATTTCCTATGAATAGCAGAAGTGATGAGGAGTATGGAGTCACATGACACTCAAGCCAAGTTTAATAGTGTCCCTAGCAGCACACTCCCACAAAGGCCCAATCAGTTGAGCTGTGATTCAAGTGCATTAGTGTATATATTTAGGGATATGCCACGGCAACAACTTTCTAAATCTTATGCTGATTTTGTCTGACCTACCATACTCAAAAGGACTTTTGAAAGAGTGATCACCTGGAAAATGACTGCTACATTAAATAAGATGAAAAATCCGCAAACTGCATTTTCTATGATACTCAAGCCAATATCCTAAAATTCACAGATTCTATATCCTCTATAACACAGTGAGAGGAAATTAAAGGAATAGTTCAACACTTTGAGACACATGCTAATATGTCGTCTTGTTGAGACTAATGAGAATTCGGGCTGTGGGCTACATGTGCAGATTGTGTCACTTTTGGAGGGACCCAGGCTAACAGTTTCCTCTGGTACCAATGCTGATCTGCTAAGCTAAGTTAACAGGCTGCTGGCAATAGCGGCAGATTTATCATACAGACATACAAAGTGGCAATATGTGCAGAATGTGAGGCGGAAACATGTTTTTCAGATAGATTCTGACATGGCAAACATTTAACTCTCAAAGCTGATTAGTTATTTCCACTAGTTTTGTTGTCCAGACAGCATCAAAATGGTACCATCTCCAGAGCTAGCAGAGAGGGTGCTCTCCCTTTTCCCTTCCTCTCAAAATCTGCACCAGAACTTAGTAGAGCGACTGCAAGAATCTAAGCTTGTCACTGCTTACTTCCTTGCGAGCGAGACTGTCCCTTCCTGTTGTCAGCCCCTGCTGTGTTGAGTGAAAATGTAAAACACTACACTTGTTCTAATTTTTTTCTTAGAACATTTAAGACTAATTACAGCTTTCCCACTTAAAAACAACTCCTGAAGATGTGGCATTTTTTCTCTTGCAGATGGTCAAAATTTTGCTTCTTTTTCTTGTTCAAGTAATTTCGGTGGTTGGCATACATATGATTTTGTTTCCAGCATCTTGCTGTTTAATACAGCTATATGTAAGAGGACTACATTAACCTAGCATCTGACAATACTATGCAGCTAGTTCATTTGCTCCAAAGTAGGTAATGGAAACAAGCCTAATTTACATTTTCTGCACATTTGAAAGACTGAAAAAGTTGACTTCAGAGTCACTTCATAATTCTATGGCAACACAACTATTGTCAGACCAAAATTTGTGTTCAGCAATGTATCTGGTAACCCACACTACAGCTACATATACTGCTAAGCAGTGCCTTGCAGATGGATAACCTGTAGTTTTTCAAGAAACAGTTCTATAATGTAACCAAAATTTATAAATGATATTTCTGATTGTGTCTAGATTGAACAATATGTGTTATCTGGTGAGCTTTAATTTGTAGGGTGTGCTGTTGCACTTGGGACAGAACCAGGCCAGCTGTCCACCCTGCCCCTAATCGCCAAGTTAGGCTGGACTAGTCGAACAATATCTTGACTCAGTAATTATCAGAGGCATGACACTGATATCAATCTTCTCATCTCACTCGCAATGACCTTTAACTAGGTATTATATTAGAATTTTAGGAAAATACATCACTGAATTAAATTAATTGAACATTGTCTTTGGTTTATTGCATTGTGAGTTAACATATCATCTTTTACTGTCATCAGCAGGCAGTTTTTTCACACTTATGCATTACAGTTGGCTGTCCAGAGGGCACCAGATGATGATTACATCCAATTATCCAGTCTTGATGTAATTACGGTACGTTATATCTGAGGAATGATACTGACAGGACTTGCCTACTTGCTAATTACAAGGCACACTGACACTCAGTGTCATTATAGAGGCTAATACCCACGGCTGTTAAGCAGTGTTATCTTTCAACCCCTTTGCCCTGAACGTGAACACACACCTGCACAGCATGTCGGTGAGGCGTACAAAGCCCACATAAGCCAGTTCAAAGGCGCCACGATGACGGGACTGCAGGAGCTGCTGACGGAAATACAGGCCTACCCCCTCCACCTGCAACAGACACACACAGAGGGAATCAGCAACCCAACAAAAGCACTAATGCATTCTACACTGTAACTTTGTATGGGTTTTTCTTCTGACTTTCAAACCTCCTGCTTTACCTTCTAGCAGAAATGACTGCACCCTGTTGCAAAGGGTAAAAATGACACAACATCAGTCAAAACAATTATGTGTACTTAGTGAAATGCCACTCAAAACCTTCCTGATCAGAGCAACAGTCTGGAGTCTGAGGTTGTAGGGTGACCTGTTGTCTCTGCTGGAGGAATGCAATCAGTGAAATATCCTGCACATCCTAAGAGAAGCTGAAGTCAGGAATTATAGGTAAATTTTTTTTTAATGTATGTCACCACAGAAACTTAACTATTTTTTATTGAACACAGATGATTTCCAAGTAGAGGTAAAGACTGCTGTATGACAAGCATCAGAGTTTAAGCATCAATGGCTTAGCAGCTACCTAATAAATAATAAGGCTGCCATATTATTTTTAAAAAGGACAAATTAGCATTTTTTGTAAATTCAATACTTGCTAATCTGTTTTATTTTTTAATTTAATCTATATAAAGACCTTCCCACTTCCCAAGGCGATGTGTTCTAATGATTTGTTTTTTCTGACCAGAAGTCTAATATGGAGTAGATGACAAATGTTGATGGCCAGAATCAAACTGGTGACACATTAATCAGCTGAGGTAAAAAGTTAATCAGATAATTAACAATCTGGAAAGTGTATTACTATTAATAAAAAAATATTATTACTGTTAATGTTATTATTATGATTAGCTAAGATAGAGAAATAGATTTGCCAGTTAATTGTTACAGAACTACTGTGTAACTTTGGATGGGAGGGGGAAAGAGGGTAGAAAAAACACTGCACTTAACACACAAAAAAGCTGTGCAAAACCAAAGTTAGAATCATAAAAAAATAGATATACAAAACCTTTTAAGGATGTTAGTTAACTTATTACTAACAGGGGGCTACCTCAGAGTTATCATCACTAAAACCTTAGTACATTAATACGAGCATTTAAAAGGATTTGCGTCTTCCTCTGCCGTCACCTATCCACTCACTACACATGTGAGTTTTTTTCCCACACTATCTGTGCAAATCCTCTCAAGCAAACCTTCACCAATCATCCAACTCCGAGGAGGCAAATGCCACACATGCCCTGACGTACAGATTTGGTGAGTCTTCCAGTGGTACAACAAAAACAACACAGAACAAAATCACATTCTGAGTTGCTCTCCACATCAGACTTTGTACTTTGTGTTAGTGCGTGAATCATTTTGTAAAGTCGAGCAATTACATCTAAATACATGCAATAAACCCAATGCAATGTCAAAACATTACCCTCCCACCCAGCTCCACCCTTGCAAATGACATAATTTCCCTGACTCTAGTGCCATCAAATGCTGGAACATGGTGGTAAAATGAGCAAGTTCTCTAACCAGCTTTGTGCTTCAACTGAAAATTATTCATTGTCTCATAAAAACTCCAACTAAAGCAAAAACAGCAGGGTGTACAAAATATGGTGATTCACTGCATTACCTAAACCTACTTTAACCTTTTCTCTATTTGGCAAGCAGAGCAAAACTGCAACACTGGCTTTGCTGTTGTTTTAGAGACACCACTTAGTGTTCAACCAGTAAACAGTGAGCATGTCAAGCGTGAGAGTGGCATGTCTGTAGCGTGACAAGCGTGTTCAAATAAGGATGCTGAGACATCCGCATAATGGCTACCGTCAGTAAAACCATCCAGTTAGTAATAGTGTTAGCAACATTATTCTAACTATACACATACACACACAACTGAGCACTGTTTGTGTGGCAGTGTGTAAACTGGTGAGTGTGTTGCAGGTGAGGCGGCAGGGCGAGGCGGACGCAGAGCTCCAGTGCCCTGTCATTAAGGCTGCGGTATCACCACCACCACAGAGGCAGCCAGGCCCCGACTTAGTCAGGGGTGGCATGGAGGGCACAGGGAGGGGTGGCAAGGCCCCAGCACAAAAAAAAAGCAACTCTGTGTGAAAAGGGGGGGAAAAAATCCCAACAGTCCCTTAGGGGATGTAGGGTTAGACACAACAGACGCAGACCCGCAGATGAACCAGAAATACGCCAGTCACTGTAAACTCTTGCTACGAGCCCTGATGTCACTGAATGAAGCAACAATGATGCATGAAGAAACTTTGAAAAAGCAAAACAGAAGGAGATTCTGATGAATGAATGAATGAATGAATGAATGAATGAATGAATGAAAAATATGCAAAACAAAAACACTACAAATAGAACAAGAGCAACAAAGAAGTAGGGCTTAGACAGCCCATTTTGGGCCACATGACTGGTAAATAAACTCAACTGACCCTGCAGACCTGAAGTGGACTAACTTAAACACCAAAGTATGGACTGAGTAAACCGCAGCAGTACCAAGCCCAATGACTTATCACATTGGTGGCCAGAGTGGACTCCCAGGACAGGCCTGACCTCACCAGGGTAAAAATGGCAGCGACAGTCACTGTTAGATGGCCCGTGGCTGCCGGGGCTCAGACCGCTGCGGTGCTGAGCTGGGCCGAGCCGGGCAGCGGCTTCGCCTATTTAAAGCTACCCTCTCAAAGGTTCCCGTCTGTGTAACTGTTTAAAAGGGCAGAGCAAGCTTCCTGCATGGGGCGGGGGAGGGAATGGGGTGCACTTTATTTAGACGACAACTTCCTGTTTGCAAATGTGCCCGTTTCCCAGAAAAGTGCAGAGAGAGAAGTTTCCCAAGTTTAATTACATGTATGGCCCAGGGCCGTGACAGTGACCCAAATAGACAATGTCTCCCTTGATGGCTCAGGGTTGGACAACACTCTGATCATGTTTGTTGTTGCTGCTGCTGGAAACTAAAAGACAGATTGTAAAGTTATGGCTTATAATGGCAAAGGCATGAAAAAGCTATTAAGCAATAATGTGGATTTTTTAATGCTTCATTGTTACAACACAATAACAAAATGTCTCACCTGCTTTGGTTTAACGCTGTTGTTCAGTATGAGATTGGACTGGATGATATATGGATGATATATAGTCCCACTTCAGCTTATTATTATTCATTGCGACTCAAAACATGTGATGGGGAATTACTCCATGAAATATCATCAACAGAGTGACTGTTGCACAATAAGACCGGCACGGATGTGTAAAATCACTGACACAACAGTTGAAAGTCTGGGTCAGACGTTGCAAACTGTACAAGGTGTGGCTGAGAAATCATTAGACGAGGGTTATGTCAGTTGAACTACAGCATGCAGCCTAAACCACAAAGTCTACAACGATCAGTGGTGAAGCATAAACAAGGACATTTATGTACACACACACACACACACACACACACACACACACACACACACACACACACACACACACACACACACATATACACACATATATGTAATATATACATATACATATAGTCAAATAGCAATATTTAAAACAATAGGCAAAGTTTTTCAATTCAAATAAATTTTGATTGACAACTGAATTGATGAATAGTCATACGTGAACTTAAACAACAAAAATGTTTACGTTTCATTTATATTTATTTGTGCATTTTTCATCTGTCTACTACATTCACAGATTACTGCAAACTCCAAGTGCAATTATAGCTACTATAGTCTACATTGTAAGACTTTTTGTACACTCGAGCACTTTCAATGTCATCAAAAGTGGTGTAATATGGGCTGGCAACACCATTTGCCGGTCCCAGGACCATCATAGCTAATGTTGGCTCTGGTACTAACAGCAACGTGTTTTACATCGAGGTGATACCATAGGCTTATACTGTTTCTGGGTCCTGTGAGTTTTGGGGTGAGGCCTCCATAAATCAGACTTGTTCCGGCACATCCAGTGGATCGTGGATTAGATCGTGATCTGGAGAGTTTGGAGTCCAGGCAACATTTTAGGGTTTTTTGACATGTTCCTTGAGCAGTTCTTGAGGAGTTTTAGTGGTATGCCAGGGATTATTCTACTTTGGGAGGTTGCTGGTGTTGGGCAGTGCAGTTCCCATGATGGAGGGTGTGCTTGGTCTAAAACAATGTTTAGGTGGGAGGTGTGTGTCACAACAAAATCGCATGAATGTCAGTAACCAAAGTTTTCCCAGCAGAACACTGCATAGTTACACGATTATCAATGTTATTTACTTCATCTGTCAGTGGATTTAAAGTTATATACTGAGCATCTTTAGAGGCCTTCCTCTGGGCTCTCTGCTACACAGGGCCTGGACTGAGGACAATGTGGGTTACAGTCCTGTGAGCCTCATACCGCTACTGGGTATTATCAGTATTCTTTCTCTGTTACTTCGTGCAGCTTGGTTTTCATACTGTCATCACACTTTACACATCCATGCATAGCCTCCATACTTAACGTAGCATGCTTTACGCACACAGCCATTCATATGAATAATTTCACAACTGTGTCCTTTTGATATCAATGTGTCTGTAGTTTTTTTTTCCTTTACTATTTTGCCACTCATATACTTTGCATCTTACCCTTCATGCAGCAAACATACATTTGAATTTTTAAAAAAGCAAAACTAAATTTAGGATTTTCTTGGCCCTCATCTGTACTCTAGCTATCATTTTTATTGTTTCTTTTACAAGGACCACTAATGTGACCACTAAATAATGATAGACCTGTTACTGGTTTTTAACATTTGTCCAAAATCAATTCTCCAGATCTCAGCAATGCTGACTAGAAAATTTACAGAGATAACAACAATTTTTTCAGTCGCTAAGGTAGTGCCTGGAATTATCTGCTTCTCACTGCTTAGTTACTTATTTACTTATTTACTTACTTAGTTACTTATTTACAGTTACTTATTTTACAGCGTCTTTGAGTTTTCAGCGTCTTTGAGTTTTTGGAAAAGCGCTTTATAAATAAAATTTATTATTATTATTATTATTATTTAAGAAGTCTTAAGCTGCATTTAAAGTAATTCTGTATTTCACTCATTCACTAAAAGCTGCAAAAATGCTCTAGAGAGTTCATTCGGTAGCGAGCAGTAAAATAAGCTTTAGGACACTGCACTATCTTTGACAGAAAAAGAGTTTTTTTTGAAAAGTACATGCTATGAATATCTTTTATTCCACATTGAAGATATTTGAGGGAAACGTTATATGGCATAAAGTGTATTTTTAGAATTTGGACTCTCAAACAAAATGGTGTAAACTAAATATTGTGCACTAGAAAGCAAATATGAAGATGCCAGACAAAGCATTCCTATTGTGTTAATAGCTGTGTGTGTACGAAGGGATGTGGGTGTGTTTCCCTCTGAGCTGCAGAGCAGGCCAAACAAATGGTCTGTCTCCTCTGCGTAACCAGGGCTCCAACCGATCCAGGCCGAGCTATGCCAAATAAACACCAGAGCTGTCAAACTCCAGCTGACCAACTACTTCGGTGGTCTGTCACACATACAGTCAGTCCAAACAGTATTCCGACGGCTTTACCTACTTCACACTTTAGTGTTTAATTTTATAAGGTAAAAATTTACATTTGTATCCCTGTCAGTGTAGAATAATTTACACAATCACAAAAAACAATCTTTTTCAACATTTTTGCAAATGTATTAAAAGCACTGAAATCAAATTTACAAAGTATCAACAAATTAATTTTAAAAATTAGACCCTTGACTGTAGCTCAAAACTGTGGTCAGCCACATCCTGTTTAACAACTTGACTGGCGTTCACCTGCGGCAGACTGAACTGATCGGACAGAGTTTAGAAAGGGAGACTCACAATTCACACTGCATGCTGCATGTCACGGAAAGAACTAATAATTTGATCTAATGAGTTGCACTGAAGTCCAACTACAACATCAAGTCAGAACCAGGCACTGCAGATCAAGTGGCTAACACTATCCACAGTAAAGCATGGTAGTGGCGGCATCATGCTATGGTAGTGGGTCTTGTAACTGTATAATCTTGAAAAACTTGAGAGGGCTAAAAAAGTTGAAAAAAATTTTTTAACTTTATGACAGGAAAAAAAAATCAGAAGTGAAAAAACAAAGAAACCATTACCATCAGTGGCCCTCTCTAACTGCTCCTGTTACCATGGTTCCACTCCATGACAAAAACATCTGCAGTGCTACCAGCCAGGCCAACAAGGATGTCACATAGGATACTACTGAGGACTCCAGGAGGTGTGGAGCTCCTGCACATTTTGGAAGATGTGTTTTGTACACATAAGCAATATACACGTTTGCCCATGCATGTCATCGCTGCGGTAGGGCAGAATGACTGTGCCCACATAGACTTCGCCAGATCCAACTTTCCAAACACTACTGGAATCACCCCGCTGACCGTTAACGCTAACAAACCCACTATTCTTGCATGCACACACACAAAGTGTGGAACTGATGACAAGCAAAAGGAAATGAAAAGGGATGCGGTAAAGAAAGAGAGGGCAGGAGTTCAGATTTTCCTTTTGTCTGCCTTGTCCTCAGCATGAGTTTGTTGAATAACTGGTTATGTAATAAGGCCCATTGCCATAGTTACCACAGGCAACATGGTATCCATGATATCACCAACAATTATCTCTTTAGGACACTGTGGTTGTGACATCATCATCGAGTCAGTTTCAGTCGTGACAGTAAAAACCCTGGCTGTTTAACACAGCCTGATAGTGTCCATCTGCTTCAGACGGAATACTGAGTAACTGTTGGAAAACTTTAAATCACCATAAAACTGAAAAATTGTTCAATTGTAATGTGCCAAAATAATCCTACGCAAAATCTGGTAAAAGTTGTTCTTAAGTACTTTGACAGATTGTTCAGTGCAATAAAAAAGACATACGACATCAGCAGCAAAGTCATTGGAAAGTACTTTTTGGTGTCAGGTGCTATTCTTTGAATGATACACGTCCTAAATTATCTAGCAGAATTATTTGGAAAGTAAATTTTTCAGCATTTTTGGAGGATGATAGAACAAAATGAAATAGTAAGAGTATAACTACAGGCAGCAGATGGTTAATTTAGCTTCACAAAATCAATCTACCAGGAGCTACAAATTCTCTAATCAAGAGAAGTAAGCCAGTGGAGTTAAGTGACTGCAGATTGTACCTTCTCATTTACAGACATGAAAGTGATATTAATCTTCTTGTCCTGCTCCTGGTCGCATACACTCCCCTCCAAAAGTACTGGAACAGTGAAGGCGATTCCTTTATTTTTGCTGTAGACTGACAACATCAGACAATGAATATGAGACAAGAGATCAACTTTTCAGTTTTTCTTTCCAGGTATTTACATCTGGATCTGATAAACAACTTCGAAGATAGTACCTTTTGTTTAAACCCACCCATTTTTCATGTGACCAAAAGTATTGGAACATGTGACTGACAGGTGTGTTTTGTTGCCCTGGTGTGTCCTATTATAATGATTATTCAAACAATAAATAGTGTTCATTTTCTACATTTAGTTTCAGATTTGAGTTTTTACTGTGCAGACTGCATCTATAGTTAGAGGTGTAACCAACATGAAAACCAGAGAGCTGCCTATGGGTGAAAAACAAGCAATTATGAGGCTGACAGAAGATGAAAAATCAATCAGAGCCATTGCACAAACATTGGCCATAGCCAGTACAACCATTTGGAATGTCCTGAGGAAGAGAGAAACCACTGGTGGACTAAGTAACAGACATTCAACGGGGAGACCAAAGAAAAAAGCAACAGTTGACGACAGCAACATTGTGAGAGCTGTAAAGAAAGAACCTAAAACAACTGTTAGGGACATCAGCAAGAACTTCCAGAGTGCAGGAGTGAAGATATCACAATCTACTGTTGACAGAAGACTTCATGAACAAAAGTACAGAGGCTACACTAGAAGATGCAAACCACTAACCAAGAAGAATAGGAAGGTCAGGCTGGAATTTGCCAAAAAGTACAGAATGAGCCTCAAAAATTCTGGGACAAAGTTTTATGGACTGATGATACAATGATGAACCTTTTACCAAAGTGATGGAAATGCTAAAGTTTGAACAAAGAAAGGATCTGCTCATGATCCCAAACATACAAGCTCATCTCTGAAACACAGTGGAGGTAATGTCATGGTTTGGGCTTGCATGGCTTCTTCTGGGACGGGCTCATTCATCTACATTGATGATGTAACACATGATGGCAGCAACAAAATGAACTCAGAAATCTACAGAAATATTTTATCTGACAATCTAAAGAACGATGCAACCAAACTGATTGGGAGATCCTTCACTGTACAGCAAGATAATGACCTAAAACAACAAAGGAGTTCATCAGGGGCAAGAAGTGGAAGGTTTTAGACTGGCCAAGGCAATCTCCAGACTTCAACCCTATAGAGCTGCATTTTACCTGCTAAAGAGGAGACTGAAGGGAGTAACCCCCCCAAAACAAACAATAACTGAAAGAGGCTATAATGAAAGCCTGGAAAAGCATCACAAAAGAAGAATACAAAAGTTCAGTGATGTCAGTGGGTCACAGGCTTGATGCAGTTATTGCAAGCAAAGGATCTGCAACTAAATATTAAGTCTTATTCATTTAATCTATTTTAAGTCTATCTGTTCCTATACTTTTACTCATTCAAAAATTTGGTGTTCTGTTACAAATAATGCTATCTTCTAAGTTGTGTATCAGACCCATATGTAAATACCTGGAAATAAAAGCTGAAATGCTGATTTCTTGTTTCATATTCATTTTTATCTATTTATTCTTCGATGGCAAACCCAAATGTTTTCAGTCTACAGCAAAAATAAAGGAACTGGCCTCACTGTTCCAATATTTTTGGAGGGAAATCTATTTCCAAAAAATGTCAAGTTATGCCTTTAATGCGACTTGGGCCTTCAGCTGTATTTCTGAGAATCTAACCATGTGTCAAGGCCTTTGCAATATTATCTGGAAATTAATTCTAAACCCATCGGGTAAGCACACTGAAAAGCAAAGCAATGCACATCACATTTTGTCATATTTCCAGATGACCTTTTATAAATCTATGAAAGAATCTAACTTTACTGCTCAAGGTGTTGCAAATATAGAACCTGGATAGAAAAAAAGCTGGGGCTCTCCATTACAAAAACTCAGAAAAACTACCCATTCAGCACATAGTATAATTTGATCCTTCCTGCTTTCTCTCTTGGTGTAAATACATGGTCAACAGGCAAACACAAACACCCGCGCACACACCCTTACCCCCTACACAGACAAACACTGCCTATGTCTGGTACCCTTTTTATTATGGACGTTCACATGCTGAACCACTCAGACAACTATTCCAGTGTGAGTTAGTCTGTGTGAGTTTGTCTGTGTGTGTTGTTTGCAGTGCTCAGTGTTTTCCTGCTGGTGGTGGAAGTGATTTGGAAAGAATGCAGTGGAAAGGGAGGGGCGTCGCGGCTGTTAAACCAGCAGGGTCGGGCCTCAAATGAAAGCGCGGCGCTAACGAGGGCGGATGCTAATTGAAGAGCCTCCCAGCGTGGGGTCAGAAACACACACAGACACATTTGCATCATTCCCCGCTACAGCATGTATACACACATACAGTGTAAAAAACTCACATTAAGATTTATAGTTAGTGTGTGGTGATGTAAATAGTCTTTTTGACCCCAGCTGAGAAAGTATTAGTGTCCACATTAGGGCTAGGCAGTGGTATTTTTAGACTGAGTGTCACTGTATGAAATTGACAATTCCGACTGTGATCCAGGTGGGGCGGTTGGCCTCTGTTCTCTGCAGCCCTATACAGTACCACCGCTCAGCTGTTTCAGCTTCGTTAGCTTTGTTAGATGTCCCATTTCCAAAATGTGATTTCAAAGTAGTAAGAATAGTGGCAAGACAGAGCTGAGTCGTGGCAGCAGCAGATGTTTGAGGAGCTCTGTCAGAGGTGCACAGGAACTATCATACAAAAAATACACTGAAGGGTGCAGAGCTAAAGCTATTTTAGATTTAAGCTCTCCCTAGTGGTTTACCAGGGCAGACAGATTAAGGTTTTATACAGTTCATGCATATATATGGAAATGCACCGCTTCCCCATATCACTGCTTTCCACTGCACTCAAAATCCGGATGAACATGAGGCCAGGGATCCCTGTGGCACTAAAAAGTCAGTGGCTTGCTGTGACAGAATGAAGACAAAACAGAACTGTTTTATATCTAATGTTGAGGGTTGAAGAATCTGTCATTAATGTGGATCAGTCACTTCTGGGCAAAATATGATCTGCTGTTCCCTCTGGGGTCAGTTCAGTAGGCAAAGATTGGAAAACACTAAGGTCTGAGCTGAAGCCTTGAGGTACAACTCTGAAGAAACCAAATGCACACATGTATATTTCTACATAATTGGTTGTGTAGGGAATCATTGTTTTATTTTGGCTAATACAACACTCAGTGTTCGATCTATAGTTTTGTTCTTGAGGAAAATGGTTGATAATGAAATTTTCTTGGTTTTCTTGTTGTCAACAAATGTCATGAAAAGATGAAAACCAACAGAATCAAGGTCAATTCGTGGTTTCCACATCGTTGTGGACTTGAGTGCAGATAAAGGATGAGCACAAGGTTCCATTCAGATTATAATATACACTGCCTATTAAAAGGCGTGCCGAGGACAGCGCATGGACACAGTGTGGGATTTCTGGAACATTTAAAACTTCCTGCTGTATTTGTGGACCATTGATGGGAAGCATGTACAGATCAAAGCGCCTCCAAAGTCTGGCAGCAACTACTTCAATCACAACTTTTTTAAGGATCAATTATGAAAGGTGTGCAAGACGGAAAATTTGCTTGCAGTCTGTCCTTAAAACAAGCATTTGTTTTAAGGACCATTTGTTTTCCTGCCACATGTGCCTTTGGTGTGTTTGTAATGCAGACAGTCTATGTGGTCACAAATTTTGGGCTGCATGTGGACATCGCAGATGGTGAAATACACACACACACGCACGCACGCACGCACGCACGCACGCACGCACGCACGCACGCACGCACGCACGCACGCACGCACGCACGCACGCACGCACGCACACACACACACACACACTTATTGACAATAAAATAAAGAATGTGTTTACATTTATCCCTCAACTGACTGTCAATAGCCATGACAAATATTAGATGAATACTTGGACAGAATGGTCAAGAATTTCAGTTTTTATTCATTTTAAAACTGCCTCTAAGCCATAACCTGTGAATATCTATGCACTACCTTTTTATAGCCTGTGGAACTTATACCAGTTTCAAAACAAAGTTAGATAAGAGCAATGAAAGTGACTGTTTCTCTGTGACTTTCAAACTGAAAGTCATTGTTGCTTCTAAGCAGTCTAGATGCTGCTTTGCACAAGGTAACAGCAGAAAGAGAGTGCGACTGAAGTATGTGTTTGTGTGTTTAATATGTGGGGGTCTCACCTGTTCTTCTGTGATGAGCCCGGTGTGTGTATGTGCATCGTCATTGGTGTAATACAGAGGCAGACTCTGACACAGCTGTCCAAGCAGCATGGCCACTTCCTTCATGCTCCGCCAGCAGCATACCAGCACCATCTGGGCTGTCACCCTGTAGCCCTCACCGCCTGCAGCCAGCACAGTGACACACACACACATATTTTAGAACATTACAGCAAAAAAGTCTGATGACCCTTTGGTTTATTAGATAATAATTTAAACCAAAGGATTTATTTGTTTGAGTATGTACTGTGCCAAGCTAATGCTTTGTGTTCAGTTGAAACCATATGAAGCATGCAAGTCTCATAATCTGCCTGCTTTTGTTGTTTAATCACATTAGTTACACATAACCAAACACACACACATTAAACTGGGCCATTTGGTTTTACTTATTGCAGTGCAGTGGTGGTTGTTTAGGTAATCATTCAAGAAATGAATGAAGAGACACAATGTGCATCATGTAAATATACTGCACAGTAAGGTAAAACACTCCCCCCATCAGGATATCACTGGTACTGCAGTGATCCATGGGAGTTTTAAGAACTATGGTCAAATGCAGTCAGTGCAATATAGTGATGAGTAGTTCACCTGTGTTGAGGGATGGTGTGTGTGTGGTTTGGGTCGGTGTGCAATCATCTTCTTGGTGTGTGTCCAGCTCTCTCGCCCTGGTGAAGAAATCATTGGTGTCCCTGGGCTGAATCTCCTGCAGGATCCTCTGTAGACCAGCTGAGGTCTCTGTATACAACAAAAAATTTTTTCAGTTTCTTTCACTAAATTGTAATTTCCACCTTTTCTGCTTTCATGGTGATAATATACAGAGGGATGACAAATTAAGGAGGGAGAGACAATCTCTTCATCCATAGAACCCATGTGGTCTCTGAATTGTTTGAAGATTGTGCCAGCCACCAGATCTCAGCATAACAGGACACTTCTGGGAGATTGTTCAACAGCTCTCTCTCTAATTATCAAAACACCAAATGAGAGAATATCTTTTGGAAGAATGATATTTATCCTTCCAGTAAAGTTCTTGAATTTCCCTCGGGATTAATAAAGTATCTATCTATCTATCTATCTATCTATCTATCTATCTATCTATCTATCTATCTATCTATCTATCTATCTATCTATCTATCTATCTATCTATCTATCTATCTATCTATCTATCTATCTATCTATCTATCTATCTATCTATCAGGAGAATCAATAACAAGGAGCACTAAAGCTGTTGTGATGGCAACATGTGGCCCAACACCTTACTAAGACAATAATTGGTCTCCTGTCTCTATGCTATACTTAAAATACACATGACAATGAGGAAGGGAAATGAGTTTACCTGAATCAGTATCCATGGGAATGAGTCCTTCTGGGGAGGAGCTCTGGACTACAGGGGAGACCACATCAGACATCCTGTAGCACACAGTGATCAGCTCTGACACCAGACATCTCCATTGCTCAGTGTCAACCAAACTCCTAAAAACACACAAATAAACATGCCCATGCTAAATAAGTACCAAAACACACAACAAGTGAGCAAGAGATGAAAGTTCTCTTAACCCTCTGAACCTTCTCCAGGCAGTTTCTATGAGTTTTATGCCCCTTTCACATTTTTATTCACTGTAGGCTCATTTTTCCCCTTCAATATAAAGTCCTGCACTTCTATGGAAGCAGCACAACCATGGCTATGAGTAGAGAAGACTTAAAAATGTATTCTGTGCAGTATGACACAGAATATAATGCAATAAATCAAAAAAGAGAAAAAAAATTAAAGTTGAATTACTTGGAAAATTATTTTACAACATTTCATACAATTTAGTTTTACTTGTCTCTTATCTGCTATGTGTAAACACAGCCAGCAATTCAGCCAAAACAGTCCTTGAATTTTTGTCATGTGACCGTTGGTTACAGCAGAGTCACCAATAGCTTCACCACAGTTGCACTGAGGAACACAGAATTTTTGGACTTATACAGGATCTGGTTATTACTCTGCCAAGGAACGTGGTGGAGTTATGTGATGATCGGTGTAGGTTTGTGTGTCTTTCTGTCTGTCTGTTCGCAATATTACTCAAAAGTGGACTAACAGATTTGGACGAAATTTTCAGGGAAGGTCAGATATGACAAAAGGACCAAGTGATGAGATTTTGGCAGTGATGCGGGTTACAGTCTGGATCCACGGATTTGTTAAAGATTTCTGTATCATCGGCGTCACTGTAATTACGACTATAAGTGAACACGAATAAAACATACCTGTGCTCAGCACGTCATTTTGTTTGTGGGTACATCTATATTAAATGGCCACATTCTATGGTGCTGTGATTTCTGATCATCAATAACTAATAAACAAATGCTGCATTTATTTAAAAAAATAAATAAATACATTAAAAAAAAAAAAAAAAACTTCTACATTTCTGACAATGTCATATGGGGGAATGAACAGCCTTGGCAGAGTACTACGCTCTCTGAGTGCTTTTCTTGTTGAATTTTCTTTTCAATAACATGTCAGTGACAATGTAGAATAAAGTGCTTTTGATGAAATATCACAATTTTTCAGCTCGGATTTAGTTAATATTCTCAACAGAACAGCTCCAGATGGTGTAATTTGGCAATTTTTTTTCGGAGGGGGAGGTCAGAGCATTAAAATACAGTATGTTGTTGTACTCAAGACTTCCACTACTGCAAAGCATTCGTTGTTGTGATTCTTGTGCTCACTCAGTGTTTAGATGCTGTAGGACAGCAGTGATGCAGTGAGCTCTGCCGTAGAGAGGAAAGGAAGCAGCTGCCTGCAAGAGAGATGACTCAGCCCTCGACACCTCTGACTGCAGACAGCACAGCAGGAACCGAACCACTGAGGACAGACAAACAATAGTTTAATACATGGCATACACATATGCATAGATGCAATGTGAAGGTGATGTCTGTGGATGTTACCTGCCAAAGTGTTGATTTCCAAGATGGGTTTCTCAGAAGCCTGGACCGGTGGGGAGGAAGGCTGGAAATCAAGGCCCTGTTTCTGGGCACAGTGCAACAGAGCCTGGCTCAGGTCTGGCTGGTGGAGAAGAAGGTTGAGCAGGTGGGCTGCTGTAACACTGTCAAAAGGTTTGTTGCTTGTACTGAGGTCCAGAGAAGCCTGAAGGACGCAACACATCCTATCTGGCACCTAAAGACACAGAAATCTGCATAGTACTACACCACTATGCTGAAATCCTTACCCAGCAGATCCTACTATTGGCAGGGCTTAATGTAAATCACTGACAAATATGGATCTACCAAAAGGAATTAACACTGCAGTTATCGGTCCAACTTACATATATATGTATGTATGTATGTATGTACATGTATGTATATGTATATATGTATATATATGTATATATATATATATATATATATATATATATATATATATATATATATATATATATATATATATATATATATATATATATATATATATACATATATATATATATATATATATATATTTGATATTCATTTGATATCAGATATTTGATGATTTTTTTTCTTTTCCAAAGACAGAGTTAAGGTTTTGAATTATGTACAGAAAGTTTTGTTCAGGTGATTGACATAGCTTGGTCTCATATTAACCTGAAGGCCGACAGCTGATGGAGGAAGCTGCCACAGTAACACTGAGGCCAGTTGCTTGACTTCCAGGAAATTGCTGGCAACACAGTAAAGGACATTCTGAGCATGTGCAGAGGTCACAACGTCTCCAAGAGCAAACGCATCATCAGGGCCTGAGAAACACAGAGGCAGAAGTGAAGAAACTCAGTAGGGATCAGTAAATGACAAGAAGCTGCAGCATCAGGCTGGCATCAAAGCAAAGAGGTTTGCCAGTAATAGGTAGACTGCTGGTTCAGGCACAAACAGAAAAAATTATTGCAGAGTTGTGAGCTGCACAGTTGTGTGCAAATTGTGCCAAAGATTGCTGCTAAGCTGTCCTTGATCAAAGCACTGAATTCGAAACTACTGTGAGTGTATTGGACAGAATACAACACTGTGTTCTGAGCTTTTTGGTGCACTACAGATGTACTTTCAATATTTTATTACCAGGAGCACAAATTTCAATTAACTAGTGTTTTACTGTCTAAAAAAGTAACTTAAAAGTTGGTGTGTGTGTGTGTACGCTGACAGTTCAGCCATCAGTGCTGAACATCGGGGAAACAACTGCCATGAAAGTTAAAATGAATTAATAGCTCCTAATTAAGCTCCTAAAATACTTTCAATATGCATAGACCATTATGCAGACATTATACAGATATTCCACTGATATTATATTGCAATAAAAATGTATTGTTAGTAACAGAGGGAACATATTTCCAACGCTGTGACGTTTTATCAAGTGTGATGTTGTAATGTATTCAAAACTCAAACTAGTGAGGAGTAGGTGTACCAGTGTTGAAGGTGAAGAGCTGACCCAGCAGACCCAGCAGGTGGAGGGACATAAGGCATTTAGAGAAGGACGCTCCAGGGAGCAAAACCTCCAGCAGCGTTACACACAGCCAGCGCAGGAACGCCTACATCATGACAAACATCACAAATAAGTATTTATTTATATTCTTTTCATTACGCAAAAATATTGATACTAAAGAAAACTTAATTACTGATTATCCTAAATAAAAACTCATCAACTGTTTGAAAGGAAACCTTTGAATTGTTGCAACTAAATGTATAAAAAGAAAGACATTTTGAAAAGGGCTCATTTCCATTAACTGCTACAAAGTGAGTAAATGAGGCTGCATAATGTCATCAGAAGGTGGCGGTATAGGCCACAATACACATGGCTGTGTAATGTTTTTTGCAAAATTGGGTAAATTTTTAATTTTGCTATTCTGTTCCATTACATGCATAAAATATGCTACATATATGCTGTTTTGTGCGCATGTGTGTGCTATACCTTATACTGTTGCAGTGTGTTTTGGTCTTGTTCTCTCTGCTCCTCATCTCTCTCCTGGGTCAGTCTCTTCTGCAGCAGCTGAGTGCTGTCCTTCACTCTGCAGAGCAACTGGGTAGTAAAAGACCAAAGTTTCAGAAGGGATTATTTAGATTATTCATTTCAGGTTTTTTTTTTTAATCATTCAAACGTTAAAGAGTTGTTAATAATGTGGCACCCAGGCACAATACACACACAGTGAGTCCAGTAATTCCCCAATATAAACCCATGAGCTGCTGTTTCCAGCATATTTACGAACATCAAAGCTCACTGCATACTACCAGTCCAACATTTCAAATGCAATCAAACACAATGTTCGGTGAAGGGCTCACCTTCTTCATCAGGCTGACTGTTTGCTGTCTGATTCCTGGGGATTGGCTGTTAAGATTAGGCATAAGAAAGTGGCGGATCAGGTTCATTTCCTTTGAGGTCAGAACCTCAGTGCTGCGATGGCTCTCACACACTAAACCCAAAGCGTCCATTCTCACCTGTGTGGTAAGACGTGATGTTATACAAAATGTATAAAAACATAAAAACACTTTCAAAGCTGTAAAGAAAAAAAAGTTACACTATTTGAGAATACAGAAGGACTCACTTGATCATGTTTGTGTATGAGTGCTTGTTGGAACAGGGAGAGGGGCACCAGTCCTCCCCACAGACCCTCCTCTGTGGACGGTAAGACTCCCTGGGCCCTGGCTGCCCGCAGACATGTCATCAGTGCTCCCAGAGCACCTCTGCTGCCTGAAGGACCTAACAAGAACAGAAAAATAACAGAATAGTTCTGGTCATAGTTCTTAAAGACCAAAAGGTCATATGATGATGAATTTGATGATTCAGGACAGAATCATGGCTAAGGAATCAGAATTCTCCCCACAAATTTAACCTCATCTCACGGCTAAATGTCCAACTCATAAAGCTCTGCATTGTGCTGCTGCTCTGATTTTATTTGAGAAGTTCTGACGAGAGGTGATAAATCATAAAATTTTGATGCTTTTTACAGAATTACAGTCCACTCTCCACAATTGTCTGTTCACAAATAAGTTATGCCTCTAAGACGCGTAATGTGTCTGGTTGTGTCACAACAATCACAGTTTCACGAAATTCACGTGAACCAAGAAAGCTTGAACAGTGCAGTTATTCATTTCTTAAAGGTACTACATGTAAGTAATTCATTTGAAAGTTTAGTCGCTGCTAATCAGCTAGCCCCCATGCATCCCATTTGGTGTTTCCAAACTACAAGTTGGGTCAAGGTTGTGGCAGTCACTAGTGTCATTCAACTACCTCTCCACTGACTCTCTCAATTAATGAAAGAACTCAAACTCTACCATCTTGGACTGCAGCTGGTAACTGTAATTGACTATGTCATCACAGTGGACTTTATAGGCATCTTGTTCTGCTCAGCGAATCTCCAGGTGACCAGAACAAGGACTACTATTGCCAGCTTCAGTCTAAGATGGTGGGCCAACCTGCAGGAGGGAAACACATACGGAGCCGGTGCTGCCTGGTTAGCAGCATCTAAACTTAAATGTTTTTTTTACTTAAAAAGATATATCCATAGCACTTACAAAGATGCAAAGTTTTTATAAGTTTCTTCTAAAAAGCATATCTCATGCGAAATTAAGAACATCTACGATCTTAGACCATCAAATAACCTGCCGCAAGCTCTACATCTTTAAGCTGTGTTAAAGAATGCTCTCTGTTCTGTTTCTGAAAAGACAGATTGCTGTAACTACAATCTGTCTGGCCACAACAGAATGCTTTGTGAAGGTGAGAAAAACTGATGGGTACACTACCAGGCAAAAGTTTGGACACACTTTCTCATTCAGTGTTTTTTATTTAATTATTTTGTACATTGTAGATTAATAATTAAGACATCAAAACTATAAAAGAACACATATGGAATTATGTCGTAAACAAAAAGTGTTAATCTTCAGTATTAATCTACAATGTAGAAAATGAGAAGGTGTGTCCAACTTTTGACTGCTAGTTTTAGTGTTTGTTTTTACCTGTGCTGCAGGGCGGTGTGTCCTGTAAGGCCTGCACCATGTGTGTCAGACTGGAGGGGCTGCACCGAAGCAGCTTGGGCAGGAAGTAGTCCAGGATGTATGTGGTCTGGTCCAGCCTGGCCCGGCACAGGACATATAGCAGGGGGGTTACCCACGTCTGGTGCCACTGCTCCATCCAGTCCTCCATTTTTGCATCAGTACCAGCAGTGCTCGCTAGCTGTGCCTTGTGGCTGACAAACAGCCTCTCCAGCAGGTCGCTGGCATAAGGAGCTAATGTCTGGTCACCCATCAGGCCCAAGAGACACGAAGGCAGGCACGGCTGGATGTCCAACAGGTACCCTGCCCCATAGAGCTCCACCAGGCAGCCCAAGGAGCCATATTTCCCCCTCATGTGCCACTCCAGTCCCAGCAGATTTTGGGTGAGGTCCGTGATATAAGGGTCCTTGGTTGGGTCAGAAATAGACGGGTTGGTGTGCTGATGGAGGAGGAGGAGGTTGCGGAACAGGGAGCGGGTTTGGTGGCGGACACCGTCCAGCGGATGCTCCCAGTGAGAGTAGATGTGTTCCAGCAGGTGTCGCTGCAACTCAGAGCCTCCACTGAGGGGCTGCTGGAGGCTGGGAGGGCAGAGCCGTGCTTCCCCTTGCAGACAATCCAGGGCAGCACCACTCCACAGGGTCAGCACACGAGCCACCACCATGGCTGTAGAGGACTCCTTTATGCTATAATAAAGATTAAAATAACCTTAACATATTTTTTACACCTAAACCCAGCAACTGGATTTTTCCTGAACTTGTTTTAATTAGCATCCTCCACTCAGATAAAGTATCAAGACATTATAATGTTTTTGAAACTGTGAACGGAAACACAGAAGAACTTCTGAATCACATTTTAATTGTTAACTATGATAGAAAACAGACTGGGTATCAGAGTAAATCTACCTGACATCTAGATCCAGCAGCGTGTTTGGGACCAACAGCAGCAGTTGTTCCCACTGGGGTCCTGGGAGAGCACCCTTCCAGTTCAACATCGCCAGAGCCCCATGACACAGATACAGAGAGACACCTGGTGGGCGTCCACTTGTACACAAACCCTCACACTTCTGTTTGAGCCACTGAGGAGATGCATCAAAACCCTGCACTGAGCTACGTAGCAGACTGCACACCTGACACACACAAACACAAGAACAGGGCAGAGCATTTCAACAGAGTGGCTGCAGGTTTCTGTGAGAATCCACAGCTTATTTAACATCTTATGAATGTAACTTTTGTGATAAATGTCATCACTTTTGGACACAAACATGTCTTTCAAGGCTATGAACTAAGACTTTCTAATCATTTAGTGCATTTTAAGGAGAGAGTGACAGGAGGTTTGTCTTCCTGCTTTTGCATTGTACTAGTGTTGTTGCTCAACAATTTTAAGAAAACTAGTTACAGAAATAATTCATTCACCAAAAAGTATTTCTGACAGCAACTTTATGAATTAACATTTTTTATTAGTTCTTCTACAGTTTGATTTCTGAAATTCAGGTTAAGTTGATGTTGATGTGCTGCCTCCTCGGTTTAGATTTGCATTTAGAAAGGAGTTTACGAAAATTTAAAACAAATTTAGGAGAATTTAAAAGAAATTTACTACGGTATCCGCATTTCAGTCATATGCCTTTTATACTCCTTTTGGTTTTTTACAAGACGTCCAGAACATAAGTAAATCTTCTCAAAATTTACAGAAGACATAGCCTGTAAAATCCAGAATGTTTAATCCTCTACTTACCACAGAAGCAACGTCGTCTCCAAAGCCCATGACAGACCTGATCAGTAACACTACTGCCATGCCAGCTGTACTCTGGACTGACTGGATGAACTCCTCTGCAAGCACAGAGAGAAACAGAGAAGAAATTACTTGAGGAAACGCAAGAAAATTCACAGTTTCTTGTTTTTTATTATAAATTTTCGTTTTACCCTTATTGTAAATAACACTTCACAATAAAATGATCTGTCTCTTCAGCTACCATTATCAAGGGTGATGTTTGTAAACCTACTTTCACCTGCAAATAGTAACACCTGCAATTAACTAAGTGCTAAAATGACTCATTACAAAAAATAATCATTAACGTCTACAACATATAAAGATGTTTATTGTGGTCTATGTCACCAAAATTCATATCATAATTAGGTAACACTATATAAAAACTGTAGAACATTTTATTAGTAGGTTGAATTAGATCCACTTTTTGCAGAGTTTGGACAACCAAACATATTTTGAAACCAAAGCAGATTGCAAGGACTATGATAAAACTAATGCATGATTCAGAAATGTCTACCTTACATCAGACTCTGGGAATCACCCCTTTACTATACTGTATAGCACTAGCACTTTATCTAGTGAAGTCCAAATTACATAAAATTTATGCAATATAGAGTGCAAAAAAAGAAAAAGAAGTGTCTGCGATGGATAAACTATGTTCTGCCAACAACCCTGTAATGCAATGCGTCGTATTTACGAGATTCTTCATCTGTTGGTGAAGAAACAAAATGTAGATGATTTAGAAGTGTCTGAAATCTGAATCTACTGCTCATAAGAGAGTAAACTGCCGAGTGTGTATTATTTAGGCTATAGTGAATGATTTATGTGAATAAGTGTTTGATTTATTGACTGCCAGGGGTGGATGGTTGTTTTGTAGTCAGACAGATCTATACATAAATGCTTCCAACTGCTTGCTCTCTGGATATGCCAGTGGTGCATTTGCAATTTTTAGGTTCTAAGGTTTCTTACCATCAGTGAGGATATGCATATAGCAGCCAAGGAGGCTGCCCAGTGTGTCCTCCAACTTGCAGTGGTCCTGGTCAGCTTGCAGGGTTACACTGAGGGTGTCCTGAGATCTCTGGACCACCAGCATGGAAGTCTTCACTGCAGCCAAACAGGACTGCATCAGCTGGGCCTGGGCAATATGACGGCCTGCTAGACCACTTTGAGAACAGCAGGGGGCGACAGAGACAGACAAATCATGAACAAGTCACATATTTGAAATATCAGTGACAAGTCCAATAGTTTTTCTTTGTCAAGAAGGCTCCTGAGGGACATGACCTAGAAGTATTGAAGACAGCCATCATATTAAAGGTGAAGAAAAAGATATACTTTTTTGTGTACTTTTTATGATGTCCTTTTATTATGACCTATTTTCCTTCTATCATGATCTATGTTTCATTGTATGTTTCATTGTTATGTTTTCTTTGTGTAGTTTATGTAGTGTGCTTTTATTGTGACCTATTGTCCTGTTTCACTGTTATGTTTTTTTTTCTTTTTTTTAATCTGCCGAGGGACTGCAGATGTAAATTAGCACTGTTGCTATAATCCGGCATATTTACATTTATTGTTGTCTAAATAGACGTTCATTAATGTGCACTGTCACTATCAAGTAAATAAACAAAGATATGCCATCCCATACTTTCTTGCAGAAGCACCGTTCAAAGTGATACACCATCTGCAGCAGACCCATATCAACAACATTAGTCATTGTGTGTGGTTATATAGCTTGGTGCAAGTGCAATGCAATTGTCTTTGCACTGTGAGTGAGTTTCTTTTCTTTTGTCCTGAATTCTACTTCACATGTTTGTTCTGTTCATGGGTCTACAATTGCTGAATGGACTGGTGTAGAGGAAGTGGCTGATCTCCAAAACAAAACAAAAAATATCACTACAGACTGACTTCAAACTAGAAGCCCAAATCTCAATCCAAAAGAGATGCTGTGAAATGACCTCAAGAGACTCAGTGACACCTTACAGACATGGTTGATCAAAGCAGTTCCGTGAGGAAGAACAATTTAAAATAGCCACAAGTAGCTGATCCATAGCTATAAATTAAATACATTAAGATTGTAAATTAGCTTAAGCATACTGAGTTTGGCTTTACTTGTGACTCAAAGGATGAACTGATCCAATTTTATGACAAAGTAAAGAAAACAAGGTTATTCCAAAGGATTCCCACACTTTCTCTCAAATATCTTTGTAGCAACAAGAGCACAGAATATGCCTCCTTACCTGTTCTGGTGAAGGTATTCACTCAATACCTTGTGAAGAAACAGCAGCACTATACAAAGGAGAGCAGAATTCAATGAGGCTCAGATAAAAAAATAGCAGTTCTCTTAAAATAAGGTATTCTTTTCTTAAGGTAGGTGGAAATAAGTTGTATACAAACCTTCAGGTAGCAGTTTCTTAATGCATCGCTCACCTGGAAATCGAGAATTTTGCAAAGATTGTTATTATATACTTATATATAGGTTTATAAAAGGCGGTAAAGCCTTTTGTGTACATCTGCACAAAAGGCAACGGCAAGCACTCACCGAGAGGGAAGCCATCCAGAAAGGCAGAGATGGTGTCTACGATGTGTGAATACTGCTCTGAAGGTGAGCTGGACATACACTCAGACAAACACACGGACAAAGAGTTTACAGTGTGTTCCTGAAGCCATTCTGGTGCTGAACCCAAGGCACTGAGGAGAGCAACACAGAGACACGATGTGTACCAGAGAACGCAAGAATTTACTGTAAACACAGATAGACAAGTGAGAAACAAGTTATAATGTAATGTATAACTACAATGTTGAAACTTAAAGAGCGCCATTGAAATCATCCGAAAATATATTTCTCCTTGCAACCAAAATATACAGCTCTATTCTGTTTCATCCATATCATGCACAACAATAATGGCAGATATGTTTTAAAACAATGTTGGAAAAAGACAGCAGGTAGACGGTTTGAACTAGTGAAACAGATAAATAAAAGCGCTAGCATGTAATGGCAAATATACTGGTGATTTAGTATCTCAATTTTTGTTATTTCTACAAACAGTAGCTCAAATGGATACTAAAATGTTTTGGTGTACCTGGCAATGGCTCGTCTTAGGGGGTTCTTTGCCTGCAGGGAGGTGTAGACCAGAGCTAGAGTGTGTAGACAAGCATCTAAAAGAACTCCGTCAGACTGCTCTTCATTCAGGGCCTCAAGCTGGGACCCTGCCTGTAAGTACACACAAACACTCCTGTCATATATAATAGAATAAAACCAGACTAGAATTTTAGCCTAGTGTGCACCATTCACTGCTTGCAAAACACTGTGTTCTTCACGGACACACCTTTTTAACCAGCTGGATCTGCTGCACTGGCTCTGTCAGCTCCAAACAGGACTGCAGGGTTTGGGCGACCTGCCGGACTCCATCGTCTCCTCCATCAATAGAGAGGGACACTAGGAAAGTTCAAAACACACTGTTAAAAATTTAATCCTATAACATACTGGTGAGCCCCAAACTGTTGATACCCATGCAAATTTTTAACGTAGAGGATTTTAATTGGTTTCCTCTGGCTACAAATTACATAGACAAGAGACAAAACCCCAGGGTACTGAGTTACAGATGTTAATGACTACATGCTATGTCTTTCCCTTTCTTACAAGCAGCAACTATGTCTCAGGGATGGACGCTCAGACCAAGCTTACTGAACTCTTTGGTTTTAGATATGACTTGCAACTAACAAGAATCCAACAAATAATAAGTGTCAAGTAATTTTAGGCTCAAATGTAGCATATAGTGATGGACAGGCACACGTGGGCTGCTATACCTGACAGGCAACACCATTAAGGGAGCAAAACTTCTTTTGCAATAGCCTACTTACCTATCAGCTTGTGTAGCTTCTCCTCTTCCAGCACCACAGCCTCAACTTTGGCAGTTTTCTTCTTCACCACCATGACTCTGCTCTGTGTGATTAGCACCAACTTTATATGCTTCATAGTCGTATAGACGTTCACAAAAAACTATATCTCAGACTTTCACAGCCATGCAACAAATTTTCAATATAGCTTGGGTAAAGGTTCAGTTTCAGTAAGAGACCCTCACATCTGTCAAAACTGAGCACAACAGTGAGTCCTTACCTCTTCACTGGTTCCTTTTGAATTACAGAGCTACCCCAAGCTCTCTCTCTCATTCAGACACACAAACACTTACACGAATGCACACATTTTAGCTTTACAAGTATTGCATATTTCATTTGATCTTGGCTAAAAGTACTGTTGCTAGGACTGTTAGCTAACTACTGCTAGCTGTCTGGCACTGACTATACGCCTAAAATAAAAGGACAAACCGACACAGCAAACACTTAAATAACAAAATAACAAAACACTCACAAGGAGTACAGCAGCGACATAAATATGTGAAGTTAAAAGTAAAAAAAACATTCAGCTCAGTTCAGCATGTGGTTTACTCACTTCCAGTCCTGCTGCTTCAGCTGGTAGATTTGCTAGCGTCAAGCTGGAGGACAAGAGCATTTCCTTTCTGAGAATTTTTTCAGGATAAAATATCGTTTAAACATTATGCCCCGTAATAAAGTAAAACTGTACACATGTGCAAGCAATGGGAACATTCCTATTGTTAATTGAATTACGTGATTAAAAGACGTTACCTTGTGCAAAATGTATGACTAAATTAATATCTCACAAGTATTAGTACGTTATAAAACTTTAAATTTGAAGCTACTCATAGGCTTTCCGATATTCTTCTCGCTAAATCGACGCATCTATGGTCCATGCTGCTCAGATGGGACGTCACTTCCGGTAAACATTTTGATCCCGCCCTCGGACTCTGCTCTGGCCAGAAAGTGGCGCTCCGGAGTTTTATTGGTTAACAAGACACGTCAATCAAAGACTGACTGCGTGATTCTTCTGCGCAGTGAAACGCCCACCAGGATTGTGATTGGACGCATTTCACGAAGCCACACCCTTTAAAAACCAACCCGTCTCCAACTTTTGCTTGGGAGTTGAAATGAAAACCTTTGGGAAAGGCAGAAATTCACCGTTTGTAGTGATGAATTAGGATTTCTTTCACAGGAATAACAGCAGATACAGACACGGTGGACTCGACATGACGTAAGGTCCCTCATAACGTGTCTTTACATCAATATCTTCAAGGGTAAGTTGAGAAGCTAAGATGAAAATAGCTCTTTTAATAATTAAATAGGAAACGACAATTTTAGCTAAGCCTGTCTACAGTTAGAATGATTCAGCTAGTTGTGGGACAATTATGTGAAACTGATCATTTATCAGAAAACTTTCATTAATGTAAATACAGCAGTCCTAAAAAGCCCCTTTTCTCATTTTTTCTACTATATAGTCACAGTTTTAAAGCAGAGCTAGTAGTGTAAGTTGTGTTTTGCTAGCTTGTCTTTTAAGTTTTCCAAGCTTTAACCCGGCAATTTAGGCAATTATTCTTCACATATCACTGCCAAGTCTATGCAGTGCAATACTAAAGATTAGCATATATTCTTATGACATCACATTGCATAAAAATGCACAAGTTATGGTTTATTTTAGTATGTAAAGTCACTTGAAGTAAGCTACAACAGAAAATGTTACACTTAGCTGCCCCTCATAAACTTCAGATCTTTTTTTTGACTACTACTAACTATTCTGAGGAGAACACTTGGTGGGAAATGGTTGATCATTTTAATACCTAAACAAGCTTATAGCTTAGCATATTATACTACCCTAAATGTTATTTCAAACAGTGGGACAGAGTTCATTTTCATGTGAGAATCTCAGCACACTGTAAGTCTTTTTTTAAAAAGTATAAACAAGTAGTAATAGGGTTCCTATCAATTTTAAAGGCTCACTACACCACTAGTCCACTCGAAATTCAGGCAAGCATTTCAACAGCCCATTCTGTCTCTGTACACTGAGAGTGGGACGTCAGAAAAAAAGATTATCACAGATTGAAAAGATAAAAAAAGATTCAGTGTTCAGGGTTTAAACTATGTTCATTGTTTGCATCCTCTCATCATCACTGAGAAATTATGCCTAGAGGAGAAATACAGATGTCAAAAAATAAGAGATTAAAGATCACTAGTTTTCTTACAGGATCCTCATTAAATCTGACACACACAAAAACAATGCACTTAGAAGTTAATGCGAGGGAATGAACTTGGCAGAAGATCAACTGAAGGGTGCTGTTGCAGAAAACCGTCATATAACTGCACTAAAGACACTACAAGTCACATATAGTAACCCTCTAGAAAATTGCAGGATGGGTAAAATGTTACTACTGCCTTGAAGTCAGCTAATAAGCGATGCACATCTGAGAGTAGATACAATATAAGGTAGGTAGGCGGGGGCACTAAGGACCTTGCCTAAGGGTCCTCATTGGACAACTATGCCCTGACTGGGATTTGAACCACCAATCTCCCATGCCAAAGGTGTTAGTCAATCAGCTAGTATGAAGAATTGAATTTATTAACTTCTAGGACATGCTTTTATATTTTATTTATTACTGTACCAATATGTTGTATTAAATTCCTTTGCCAAAGTCCCTTATGTTGTTTTGTTTTGTGGAGTGTGAGCTCTTTTATTTCTTGCCTTCGTCAGTGTTTACCACAGCAAACAAGCAACAGAAATAAGCCTGTGGAAACCAGTTTATGGCCTTCCTCCGCACATGTTTGCAGTCTCTTTGTGAGGGGGCCAGGCTGGTAATGAGAGGTTATTACTTGGAGGAGAGAAACCCAGGCTTTCTATCTTCCTCCTCTCGTCTCATAATAGATCCTCATCTGTCTTTCTCATCTCTTCTCTCTCTCCCTCTCTCTCTTTCTCTCTCTTTCTGTCCCTTTCTCTGTCCCTCTTTCTGTTTCTGTGTTTACTTCTTGTTTTCCAAAGTTAGCCTTGGAAAATGTGATGCAGGTCTGACCTAGGGAGGGTGTTGAGGTATTTTGGACCAATAGAGGTGTTTTCCTGTTTGGCTGTGCTAAGCGATACGCCTACTGCCCACACTGGTCCAGCTGGGCTCGACGGTGGAATATTTCAGGTGCTGGCTGATGGCAAAACATCTGCTCAACAACAAACCCTCTGTCCATTTGTGTTTTGTTTCCATTTTTGACAGTTGTCTATCTCTGATATGAATATTTATGATTACAGTTCAGAGGAAAATGTAGTTTTTGGAACAGAATTGCAAAATGTGCAAAACAAAAGCTGATAAATGTCTGCACGGAAAATGTTTTTTCTTTCAACTCCGCATATCAATCAAACAGAAAATATATGAGCAAACATTTATGCTGTTCAAGTGGCCAAGGCCAGTAAATCTGAAACAGCTTCAAGGACAGCTGATTTGGCAAATCACTTCATTATTATGAAGTTTCTCACTGCTGTGTGTATGACTGTGTGTGTTTTCCAGAGGGTCAGGCAGCATGGCAGACGGGGAGGAGGCGATGAGCCAGGAGGACTGGAAGGAGAAGTGTGTGGTTCTGGAGGCGCTGCTCATGAAGTTCAGAGTACAGATCATCAAGATTCGAGAACTTACTGCAGACAAGGTTGGTTTGAGGAAATTCATGATTTTAATTAAATATCTTGACACCAAAGAAGCCAATTTATGATTTATGTGGTGCCAGTCTGAATCCTGTCTGAGTCAGGAAATGTAGAGGAAAACATCTTTACAGGTGAGAAGTTTATACAACAGTTACAGGAGTAAAGTAGCTCGCCACTCAGAGGATGTTAGCACTTTCGCCTTGCAGCGAGAAGATCCCTGGTTCGCGTCCCGGCTTTCCCAGGATCTTTCTGCATGGAGTTTGCATGTTCTCCCTGTGCATGCGTGGGTTTTCTCCGGGTTCTCCGGCTTCCTCCCACAGTCCAAAAATATGCTGAGGTTAATTGATCATTCTAAATTACCCGAAGGTGTGAATGTGAGAGTGATTGTTTGTCTCTGTATGTGGCCCTGCGACAGACTGGTGACCTGTCTAGGGTGTCCCCTGCCTTCACCTGAGTCAGCTGGGATAGACTCCAGCCCCCCCGCGACCCTAGTGAGGATTAAGCGGTGTATAGATAATGGATGGATGGATGGTATTAATTTATATGGTAGAAGACACATCATGAGCAAAACGATGTAGACAATACCAATGTTTCCTCTAATTTTTCCTGAGTCTGAGCAAACACACAAACTCCCTGAGCGTTCCTTGGACCACTGTGAGCAACATCAGACGTGTGCAATGTGGTCACACCAGCATCACATCCATTCAAGTTACATGGTTCATTAAAAGAATCAAATTACAGCATTTACATTTCTGTTAAAACACTTTGTCAACAGGAGCCAGTTGAAGGCTGCAGTGATTTTAGTGACACTACAATGTATAAGAGTGAAGTTATTGAATATTTGTCTCTCTTTACTGTTGCAGTGGTTTTGCAAATTGCAGACGGACCCTGTTCACTCCATAGACACCAATGTTATTCCTGTAGCTTGAAAGACAGCTACTTTTGATAAAACTGGGCTTGTAGCACATTGTCTGCCTTGTAACAATGGGAAAGAGGCACCGTTTATGTTTTGACAACCTATATCTAATGAGTTATTGATGCTGGAAGTGTGAATCTGTGAATATCTTTCCAACTTTACTGAACTTGGGGCCACTACCACCTAAGGAGTGATATATTTAATTTTGAAAAAAGCATTTAGCCATACTTAAAGCTTTAAGTGCTTCATTAACACGGAACTAAAAATTTTGTATTGTTTTATTATCACAGGTTCTGTCTGAAAAGAGGTGGCATCATTTTAAACAGTGAAATCAAACTAACAAAATGTAATGACCAACCAGTGAGCAATACTGGATTCTGCAAAAACATAAACAACTTTTTTTTAAAAATCTAAATCTTATCTAAACACAGTTAATGTATTAACTTATTTATGTGTGTATGCATGTATTTATTGATTTATTTAGTACTGTTAACATATCACAGTTCTGAGTGAGTTTTTCTTAAGACAGGCAAAGGCCATTTATTGATTATATATAGGCTCTTAAATGTTTATTAAAAACTAAAAAGCATTTTAAATAAAACAATTCAGTTCAATTCAGTTTTATTTATATAGCACCAATTACAGACAAATTGTCTCGAGACACTTTACAGAACCAATATGCCTGACCCCCAGAGCAAGCCAAAAGGTGACAGTGGCAAGGAAAACACCCTTTTAACAGGGAAAAAAACCTCGAGCAGAACCTGGCTCTAATGTGGGGGGACCCTTCTGCTGCTGGCCGGGCGGGTTGACTTAGGCATTTATTGAGTCACTAAAATACTGTAGAGTACAGACCACATCAGCATGATTATAAGCATCCTCTGGTAAATTAACAACCAGATACTGATGTCTCTCACCATATGGACTTCAGGAGATGACTGGGGGATGATAAACTGTGACCTACTGGTTGGGTTCTCTCTGTTCTCATGTTTCTTACATGTTTGTCCCCTGACAGCCGGGTCCTAATGTTTTTTGAGCAACACACCATACTATGACTATTTACTATTGTAAATTTCCCCTGGAGTGGGGAGAAATAAAGAACTTTATCTTTATCTTTATCTTATCTATCTATGACGTTTTTACAATGATGGTTCTACTATGGAACCAGTTTGACATGTTCAGGTGTTCTTTGTGTGAAAACTCAGAGATTTCAGGTATCAGAAGGTGGTTTTCAACTTTCTTTGTTAACTTTCTGCTTCAACTTTAAACTAAATTTCCTTCACTAACCCAGCCCTCTGGACTTCCAGGAAGCTGTGTTCCTATTGGCTGTCCAGGTGGCTGCTTGGTGTTATCAGGAACACCTGAGCAGCTCAGTGTCTTCCTGCTTTATTTAGCTGCAGACAAACATTTCCTCTGCTTCTCTTCACCAGTGAACTGGGTTTGGCTCCATTGCTGTAGTTTGTTCTTTAGGCGTTGGCTTGCAGCTTCCAGCAGTAAAATAGGCTTTAATGTGTTTCTTGGTGTGTTTTAGGGCTTTGTACTGGATAGTTGTCTTGGTAAATGTGGTTCTTTAGCCACAGTTAACACATGGTGCTAATGTGTGCAGTGGTTAGTGGATTTGTTGCAGCTGAGTTGTGTCTTTATCTTGGCTGTAGTGAGTCTTTAGAGGTTTTTGGTCAGACACATTCTGTATTCTTGTTTGAGAACCAGTGTTGGTTGTCCAGAAGGTAAGAGTTCCTGTCCTGATTCTCTGTTCTCAGAGGTTCTCTGGTAGGCTGCAGGAGACTTGAGTATTTGGGTTGTGCTAGTTTGGTTTTTGTATGGTTTCATTTGGACGACTATCTTGAGGCCCCTCCATGTGGTTTAGTGAGGTTTTCTGGAACAGTTCTACAAAGCAACCTGCAGCAGAAGAGACTTTGAGAGTTTTTAGGAAGTTCTGGAGAGCAGACTTTAGAGCAGCAGAAACATTTGTCAGCATATTGAGCAGGAGAAGGTGAGCTTCAGAGTAGAAATGAGAAGGAAACCTTCTTGACCCGTGTGGTGAGGTCCTGTACCAAGAGTTTGAGCAGGTTGTGAAGAGTCTGTAGTTCTTTGGTCTGAAAGCACAAGAAAAGTCGACTCATTAAAGGAGAAAACAGGAGATATTGTTGGTTCTTCTGTCACTCTGCAGTTTCCTTAGACTGAATATCAAGTTTATATTTTAAATGATTTCCCATGTGAGCCCAAGAAGACTTCAATAAACTCCCTCCATCCCCTGGACACAACATATTTTATTACCATGTTAAATCTTTTTTTTTTAAAAATATGTTATTGAGTTTTAATCATAGTTTTAGCATAGTTTTTTCTCTTTGCTTGTTTAGTTTTGTCATCTGTGTAAAAGGTGCTAAACAAATAAAGTTGAACTGATAAACTGAATAACTGACTAACTCATGATTGTGACAACAGAAGTATTTTCATTGTGATTTAAGGGTTTGTTTCATTTTTAAGGTTGAGGTTAAAATCTTGACAGAAAAAGAATATTAAAGAAATAAACTACATAACAAAAAGCAATTAAATCAAAGGAAAAAAAATTAATACAATAAAACTTTTAAAAAGTTTTATTATTAAAAAGATTTAAGAAATTTAAGATGTAATTTCTAATTAAACATTTAATTTTTTAATTAAATGTTTTGTCTTGTTAAAGGTTTAATGATCCAATTAAATGTTTTGTATTTTTTAAAAATGTTTAATATTATTATTCTTGTTTAATTGTATTTTTTAAATGTTTAATTCTGGAAAATATTTTATCTGTAATTTTGAATATTTGTATTTTTAAAATTTTGTTTAATTTCATAATGACATGTATTGTATCTTGTTGAATAATCTAATTGAATATTTTGTCTGTTTAATAGAGTTAAACATTAAATACAATTAAATTATATGTACATATACCACCTTTTAATGTTTAGTTTTCTTTTTAAATGCTTCATTGTATTTTCTGTTTAATTCCTATTTAAAGTTTTATTGTCTTTAAGATGTAATTTTCTAATTAAACATTTAATTTTGTAATTAAATGTTTTGTCTTTTTAAAGGTTTAATGATCCAATTAAATGTTTTGCATTTTTTAAAATGCTTCATATTCTTCTTGTTTAATTGTATTTTTTAAACGTTTAATTCTGGAAAATATTTCATCTGTAATTTTGAATATTTGTATTTTAAAAATTTTGTTTAATTTCATAATGACATGTATTGTATATTGCTGAATTATCTCATTCAATATTTTGTCTGTTTAATACAATGTAATGTAATTTAATGTTTAACTATTAAACAGACAAAATATTGAATGAGATAATTCAGCAATATACAATACATGTCATTATGAAATTAAACAAAATTTTTAAAATACAAATATTCAAAATTACAGATGAAATATTTTCCAGAATTAAACGTTTAAAAAATACAATTAAACAAGAAGAATATGAAGCATTTTAAAAAATGCAAAACATTTAATTGGATCATTAAACCTTTAAAAAGACAAAATATGGGTACCTGTATAGCTCAACGGGTTAAGCGGGTGACCCATGTACAGGGGCTGGTTCCCGACGCAGCGTCCTGGGTTCGAGTCCCACTCGCGACCCTTTGCTGCATGTCTTCCCCCCGACTCTTCTTTCCTGTTTGTCTCTCACTACACCTATCCAATAAAAAGCTGAAAAAGGCCAAAAAAAAAAGACAAAACATTTAATTAAAAAATTAAATGTTTAATTAGAAAATTATATCTTAAAGACAATAAAAGTTCATTTAGGAATTACACAGAAAATACAATGAAGCATTTAAAAAGAAAATTAAACATTAAAAGGTGGTAAAACATTTAAAAAGAAAAACCTTAAAGATTTAATCGAAACATTGAATATTGGGAAAGAAAAAGAAACTCAAACAAGCCGATAAAACATTTTAAAAAAAAAACAATTAAACATTAAAAAAACAAAACATTTGGAAATCAAATCAGACATTAGAAAAGAATAAAAGGTGAGAAACGAGCAAAACTAAACGTTTAAGAAGAATCAAACTAAAGACGAAACATTTCAAAAGAAACCACTTAGACTTTAGAAGATCAAATTACACAGAAGAGACAATAAAGCGATCAAAAAGAGCAAAAACAGATAAAATTCTTAAAGCGTTTTCTAGTCTGAAATGAAAACATCAAGTTGTTTCTTCAAACATTTCCTCTTTCTATGTTCTTGGTTTGATTGTGGATAGATTTACTAAGAACTCATTTCAGAAAACTGCTTTCCAGATAAAGTCTACTAGTAGTTGAAGGCATTGATCAAACTAATGTTACCTTCTGATCTCCACAAACTTTACTGTTCAGTGAAGAGAATCAAAGTTTGTTGAGGATTTCTAAAAAACCCGCAGGTGAAGGTCTGAGAAGAACTCAGATGGATGGTCTAAATGTGAAATCAAGACTCATGGTCACAAGTTTTAAGGCTTCTGTTAACCAGAAAGTTCAAACTAACAGAAGTACTGAGAAACTTTTAAAACTTCAGTCCTCAGATAGGGGCTTTCAACCAAAGAGCACCAGGTGCTAGGTTGGTTCAAAGTTGAGAGCCAGTGCTTTTTTGGTTCAAATCTCGTGCCGCCCCAGAACGGGTTTGTGTTTCCATTCGGAAGGCGCAAAGTTGGAGCTGCGTCATTGCGCCACCACAAAACGTGTGTACGTCACTGCGTACGTAGCCGTTCAACGGCGTTCGCGCCGTACGGAAACCCACACAACAACAATGGAGGACTTCATTGGAGTGGTGTACATGGCTTTGCTAGTGTGTCTCGCCATCGCTGAACAACAAAACCTTCTGTTAGGGGCTACCCATCGGCGTCACCGTTCCAATGCCCGGCGATCACGTTTGAGAAGAAAGGTAATTATCAAAGACGTTTGGATACTGAACAGTAAACGTGCTAGCGTTAGCTACTTAGCTTCGACGACGCTTGCATTGATTACTTAGCGGTTAAACACGCGCAATAAGTTGATGATCATATCTATGTTTATCTTTTTAGATGTTTTTAGATGTCACCCCACCCTCTGCCCGTGACATGCTCGGCTCTCAACTCTGGCCAAGTCTGGCCCAGCAACGAGTTGGTGCCCGAAAAAGCCCCAGTTTTTGGAGCCCGGAGCCGCAGCTCCGGTGGTGGAAAGACAAAAAACCGGCGCCAAGTCAGACACCGGCTCCGACTCTGAACGGGCTCCACCCCGGTCGAAAGCCCCTAAGACTGTCTGAAGGTTCAAACTAACAGAGAACTACTCAGGAACTTAGAAGATTTCAGTCCTCAGACTGTCTGTCTCCATTGTACGACACAGTGTGTAACTGTATGCAGCACAGTGAGACGGCATACTTGTTTCCGTTTTCATGCCGTCTACATCAACGGAATGCACTGAAACTTTTCTCCCACTAGCTTAGCCTCGCCGTAGCACGCAGCTCAAAGGGGCGTGTCCTATCTACTTATTCATATCTATGACAACAACGGTGGCTGCACATAAGGACGCCTGACGTTGATTAGCTGCGTAAATACCATTATATACAGTCTATGGTAAATACGTATGTGAATCGCATCATTGGCTGCAGCAGCCAGTCACTGGTCACTCACTGACTCACACTGAAAAATAGCACAGAATGAATTGTTACGTGTTTATTTTATTTACAATTTAGGTTGGATTTTTTTTTTGTGCGCAGCGCAGATTTTCTGTGCGCGGAGACCGTGTCAGCAGTGCGCAATTGCGCACGCGCGCAGCTTAGAGGGAACAGTGGTCAACACCCTGCCTGAACATTTTCCACCATGGAACTAGAGTGATCCAATGAGTCCAAAAACACAGATTCCAACTTCCAGGATTTCATATTTAACAAACTTACAGAACTAATAGTGTAAATTAGTTTCATGGTGTTTGAGAAAAGTCGTAAATGAGTTGGTGTGCTTGAGCTGCACTGATTGTAGGGTTGTGGGAAGATAGAGATGCGGACTTAATGGTTACATCTAAGCTACTTTAGAATATGAAGGTTTTTTTTTTTTCAAACTTATAAAGATGTAATTTTGATCCACAGGAGTTTAATCGATGACTGGAGAGAGACTTTTCTGCTGTCTCAACAGTAATAGTTCATTTTTTCCCATTTACTGCCTCATCAGATCATCCTAACAGTCACTAAAATTATCCCTGTTGCTGACATGAAGACAGTAGGAAGCAGAATTAGCTCAGTGTAAAGCAAGTTGAGCTCTTCCTTCAACTGGTCACCACACAGAGCAGATGTTAATGCAGTGTTTTCCATCAACTGGTTATCTGCTGGCCCTTCCACTCAGCTGGCAGCCTGAACATAAAATAGACTGAATGAGATGGACACAATGGAAAAACCAAAAGACCTTTGGGTGTCAAACATAATCCTTCGAGCCATTGTTACTGTATGTGGAAATAAAGTTTAGTTTAGGTGAGCAGTGACGCTTTTAGAAACTTTCACCACATTGGCTGACAGATAATTTCTGGAAAGATTTGGATGCTGCACCAAAGACGGGCTCACGAGTACAAGAACACATCCACGTTCAAGTAGAGAGTTGTGGTGTGTCTGGTGGGTACAGAGCCGGCCTTCCCTCCCAGCTGGCCGGCACTGGGCCGGCCCAAACTGCTCAGTGGCCTAGATCTAAAGCTGCTCTCCAGGGATGCTGATTAGAGCTCTAATGTAAACAGCAGTCTGACCACAGGGCTCCACCACGCACTGCATGATGGGATTGACCCAGCTCCAGTCAATTACAGAGTCGAAGTAAGCTCAGCTGGACAGCAAAACAAACTCCCGGAAAGACTTGGAAGAAAGATTGGCTTTGGTGGGGTTTTTGTTCCAGCCCACATAGCACATGTGAAAGTCTCGGCTGCATATTTTTGGCTGTATCCATTCTATTTGACAGGTTTAAAGCATTTTTTTTCACTCAGTACTATAAAACACACTGTTGAAGTCAAAATAACATACACTCTGTTTCTCTCCTTTAGGTTGTTTACTGAATCTTAATTTAGCATTTTAGAGCTTGGTTTTCATGTCTGTCTCGTGTTCCCAGCAAGACAAAATATATTCTTCTTCCTTTGCTTCTCCTGCTTCTACTTACTATATAAATATAAATGTTTACCTTATTAAAATTGCGTGGTGAACACAAACTTTATTAGATTTACAGGAACTGAGAGTTGGAGCAGTGTTTACTTGGCCCAGACCACGTGAGCGGTCTTGATGATTAATAACAGAGTCTTTTTGGTCCTACATTATTGAATATTTAATAACCCAAAAGCAGTACTTTAACCCTCGTGTCGTCCTAAATTGACTCGTTTTAAAGTTTGAAAATATGGAAAAAATATATTTTCACAGTGAAACTTCTGATGTCCACATTTTCAACATTTTTGGGAAATCTTTGAACATTTTTTGGTAGAAAAAAAATGTTAAAAATGTTTCTTAAGAACATTTAGAAAAAAAATCAACCAAAATCCAGTGAAATTCGCTGGATTTTGGTTGATTTTTTTGTGAATGTTCTTAAAGAAAATATTAGAAGTTTTACTGATATACATGTAATCACTTTAGATATTTTTTGTTTTTTGGGGGAAGATTTTTAATCATTTTCTGAAAATATTTGCAAGAATTTTCTTGACAAATTTGGGGGATTTTTTTTAAATAAAACTTTCAAGGGAAACTTGTAAGGAATTATTGGAATTTTCTTCCTGAAGGTTTTGCAAATTTTCAGAAATTTGGGGAATTTTTTTGCAGAATTTTTGGATTTTTTTCAGATTAGGAAACAGTATTTTTTGGTGCCCGTAAATGAGGACAACAGGAGGGTTAAAGTAATTTTTTTGGCGTACAGTAAGCCAGTGCAATGATTTTAGAAATGGACTGGACGCTCCTGATTTTATTGAGGATGGCAGTATTTGAGTTGTGCAGTCATGGTCGTTTGAAATAGTTTTTGAAGTTGACATCACCAAATCAAGACTGTTACCCTGCACTAAACTGTCCTGTTCAGAACCCTCTAATATGTGGTCTGTGTGTTTGTCCTCAGTCTGATGAAGAATAGCAGTAATCCTTTAGTCCTTATCACATACAGAGGATCACTGATTTAATTTAATTTCCCAGAGTGTCCAGAGTTCAGTCAGAGTTCAGCAGTCTTTCTCAAGGACCAGTCCTGACAAGAATACATTTTAACTAAAGCTGGCAACCACAGATCTAATATACCGATATTCAGTTGTTTCTTTGTTGTTGCTGTCGTTTTTTATATATATATTGTGATCAAATCACATTAAATTTGATGGTTAGTGTGGAATGAATAAGCATGTGTGAATTCCTTGTTAAATTCAAAGTAGTTTCATCATATCTATCATGTCAGAGGTGAATGAAGCAGGTCATTAAATACTGGACTTTTAATAGACAGCTATAATCAGCCATATACTGCTGATAAGTGCTTCAATTCAGATGTCTTTAGGTCAGTTATTATTAGCATGGAAGTTCTGTCACAGTATGTCGACTACACTTGGTCCACTGGTCAAGTTCCCATGTAGTAATTTTATTCATTTGGGTTTGCTGTAGAATGACTGGTCACCATGTTGATGCTATGAGCTCATCATGTTAACATTCAGACCCCTGCTGATGTGTTTTTTTCGCCACTGTGGCTCCCACTGCCTCAGCCAGAGTTTGTTGTTTTAAAGCTGTGTGGGGGCGGATGTACGTCACTACAAAATCCCCCTTAGGTCTCACTTCACTCTTTAAAGGACGGCGGGTTAAAAGAAGTCATTTCAAGTGCCGATTCATACTACTGTTGAGGCCTCTGGTGCTGAAAAACTGTGGTAACAGGTCACCGATGCCACAGCAGAATAAGCATATAAAGGATAGAGTGAAGTCTGTGTGTTATAAATGTATGTCTCAGACTACAGGAGCTGTATTAAATGCAATGGTCATATGGCAGTTACCTTATTATAGCTAATAGCAAGAGCAGCACAATGGTGTCCCACAGCTCAGGAACACGTATCATAGGTTAATGGAGATTCTGGTTGTAGATGTGCGTGTTTGTCTGTTTCATTGTGTTACTCAAGATAAACTGAGATAGCCTACAGCCCCGGACAAGCCTCTATAGGAGAACACTGGTATAGCTAATTGATGGATGGAAGGTTGATACATTTCTGCAGTCGGCCTAAAACTAATCAAATTCATAGATTTTGATTGAACTAAATCAAATTATTGTTTTAATTTCACTGTTGAATGATCTGTCGATTATATTCTTGATTACTCAATTCATTGTTTGGTCATTAAAATGTCAGAGAATGGTTAAAATACTGATCAATGTTTCCCGAAGCCCAAGATGACGTCCTCAAATATTTTGTTTAGCCCACAACCAAAAGATATTCAGTTCATTGCCCTAGCAGAGGAAAGAAACCAGAATATTAGAACATTAAAGAAGCTGCAATCAGGTTTTAGACTTTGTTTCCTTAAAAAATTACTCAAACCAATTAATAAATTATCAAAAATGAATTACGGGCTGCACAGTGGTGTAGTGGTTAGCACTTTCGCCTTGCAGCGAGAAGATCCCAGGTTCGCGTCCCGGCTTTCCCGGGATCTTTCTGCATGGAGTTTCCATGTTCTCCCTGTGCATGTGTGGGTTTTCTCCGGGTACTCCGGCTTCCTCCCACAGTCCAAAAATATGCTGAGGTTAATTGATTATTCTAAATTGCCCGTAGGTGTGAATGTGAGAGTGATTGTTTGTCTATATATGTAGCCCTGCGACAGACTGGTGACCTGTCTAGGGTGTCCCCTGCCTTCGCCCGAGTCAGCTGGGATAGACTCCAGCCCCCCCTGCGACCCTAATGAGGATTAAGCGGTGTATAGATAATGGATGGATGGATGGATGGTTGGCAATTAATTTCATTGTTTACAACTAATAGATTAATCGTTGCGGCTCTACTTTGCATTACCTATAATATATATATATCCATCCAGTAGTTTTTTGTTTTTACTGTTTTTCTGTTGAACTTGATGTATTTTTGAGAATTGCCTTAAAAGCAAATACCTTAATAGCTTTTAAACAATAACTTTCACATAGTAATCAAGTAAAATTATCTTACCCAACTGGCAGACTGTGTACTGCTTCTTCTTTAAAAAAAAAGAAAAAAAATCCTATAAAACATTTTTAGCATATTTTTAAAAAAATGTTTGCTTTGAAGAACATTCCAAATATACTACCATTCAAAAGTTTGGGATCACTCAGACAATTTCATGTTTTCCATGAAAACTCACACTTTTATTCATGTGCTAATATAACTGCACAAGGGTTTTCTAATCATCAATTATCCTTTCAACACCATTAGCTAACACAATGTAGCATTAGAACACAGGAGTGATGGTTGCTGGAAATGTTCCTCTGTACCCCTATGGAGATATTCCATTAAAAACCAGCTGTTTCCAGCTAGAATAGTCATTTACCACATTAACAATGTCTGGACTGGATTTATCATTCATTTAATGTTAAAACTAGAAATAATTCTCAATTACTCTGCCTTATTGAGTGAATCTGGGTAGTCTTGGCAAATTGCTGAAATCCTAGAAAGCCTGAATGAGGGGACAGAGAGGGAATGAGGGGAAGAAAAAGAAAGCAAGAAAAAAATGAAGCCTTGTGTAAAGGTTGAATTGCCCAGGGGAGGAAATACTCAGTTTAGTAAATAGTATGTGTTAGTGTGTGTGTGTGTGTGTGTGTGTGTGTGTGTGTGTGTGTGTGTGTGTGTGTGTGTGTGTGTGTGTGTGTGTGTGTGTGTGTGTGTGTGTGTGTGTGTGTGTGTGTGTGTGTGTGTGTGTGTGTGTGTGTGTGTGCGTATGTGTGTGTGTGTGTGTTGCACAGGAAGTAAGTCTGCAAGCTGAAGCAGTCAGTTATTCTGTGGATGCACGTGTATGTATGAAGATCAAGTCAAATTCATTTATAAACTGTTTTCAGCGTAGAATTTGCACAAAAGTGAAAACTCACGTTGTATGTGTGGGTGCAGCTATTCGGGAGGGATGTTAGTTTTGGCCTGCGGGGCCTCCAGCTGTAACAGTCGGCTATACATCTCCGGGTGGAGACAAAGAGACCATGTGTGTTATATTTTCAGTGATTTTGTCAGCCTTTCACCTAATACACAGGCTTCTTCTAATCTATATCTATCTGCGTATGTGTCTCTGTGTTTTTAAAAAATGTGAATCGCATCCCTTCAAAGGAAACCCTTACAAGATTTAGCAAGATAGAAAAAATTCCAACATGTTATGCTTTTACCATCATTTTTGAATTATTTTCAAAATAGTAGTGACATACACAAGTGCCATCTACTTAACTGCAGTTATGAGGTACTTGTACTTCACTTGAACATTTTCATTTTATGCTACTTTATATCTGCATTCTACTACATTTCAGAGGGAAATACTGTACATTCTACTATAGTTTTCTGACAGCTTTAGTTACATTTAAGATGAAGATTTGACACAATGGACAAAATAAAAAGGAGTTCGTTGTTTTCACAGGTCTAGTCATTATTAACAACTCTATCAAATAGTGGCTCTTCCCACTTTACCTCTCACACGGTTTCAAATATCTCACCAGAAATCAGATTAGGGAAAAAAGTCCTAAACAGTGAAATCACATTTTTGTGTCAGAACTTAGTTTTTTCTTTTTCTTCTCTTTACCTCTCACTAATTGCTTGGATTTATCTGCTGTCCCTTCAGATAAATCTGGATATGAACTAGTTCAAACCTGCTGCTGTTACAACAATAACGTGCTGCTGACACACTGTTGCTAAATTTAACTACATTTTACTGCTAATACCTGCGTGCTTTAGCTTTTCATGTAGAATTTTTTCTTTTATTGGATAATTTTATTGATACTTCTACTTAATTACAGCAATGCTTCTTCTAAAAATGGTGAGATATCAGAAGTTACACACTGAAATGAGATATTCAGTGTATGATATGATATAGATTATTTTCCAACTCTTGCACCCTAATGCTATTGATGTCACTTTTTTTTGTTTTATTTATCTATCCTTCCATTTATCCATCATCTATACCCTGCTTAATCCTCATTAGGTTGGCGGGGGGCTGGAGTCTATCCCAGCTGACTGTCTGGGACACCCTGGACAAGTCACCAGTCTATCACAGGGCTACATTACAGGCAAACAATCACACTCACTTTCACACCTACTGACAATTTAGAATTACCCATTAACTTCAGCATCTTTTTGAACTGTGGGAGGAAGCTGGATTACCTGGAGAAAACCCACACATGCACAGGGAGAACATGGAAACTCCATGCAGAAAGATCCCAGGAAGGCTGGGACATGAACTGGGGATCTTCTAGCTGCAAGGCAAAAGTGCTAACCACCGAGCCACTGTGCAGCCCCTTGTTTCGTTCATAAAAAGCTGCAATAATTTTATAAAACAGCTAATAGAGTGATCAATACTTTTTTGGCATCAGTGGAGCGCTATGGCACAGAGTAATGAGACACGTCTAGGTAGAATTCCACTAGATCTTTTCTTTTAGGAGGGAACCTACACTGTACAGTATACCTCACATACACTGTACATGAAGTGGAAACCAAAACCACAAAGGGTGGAGTGCCATATTCTGGTATGGTCTTCCGGTCTGATTGATTCCACTTTTAGAATGCGACAAAATACACTCCTGTGTGCTGGGTGGGGTTTACTATTCACATGCACTAATTGTGTATCAGACACAATCAAGAAGGTCATAAAGAGCATTAAGCCCTTCACCTCGGATGTCACATGATGATAAAGAGGGATAAAACATCGCAGTGACAAAGCCGGACAGTGTTTCTCAGTCTAAGTATCACACACACCTACCCAGACCTTCTGTGCTACAGACAAACATCCGCTTGCAGTTTTGGTCTCCAGCTGCCCAGTCACCACCACATAGATGCCTACGGCTAACCTTAAAATATTTGGACTTTTTCTTGCCCTCAACACAGATGCTGCTTTTCTTCACGTGTGCCTATCTCTGTTTGCATGTGTTTGTGTGGTACAGCTATGTCCTTGTTTGCCTGTCCTATGTGTCAAAGGACTCTTATGTCTTTAAATCTGTCTGTCTCTCTGCTTGTGTCTCCTTTTAATTTTATTATAAACATATTTGACGATGGTCACATCCTAACAATATACCTCTAGAGTGCCGGTTTGCTTTTTTTTTTGCCAGGGAATAAGTCCTAAATGTGAATATATTGGGTTGTATTAAAGTGCAGGTAAGCAGTGTGGGTTGCAGCCTACAGAGAGAGGCTTTGTGAGCTGGCTGCCTGGCCCGCGGATGGAGCGATGGGGGAGGGATGGATGGAGTTCAGGGGGAGGTTGGCCACAGAGCGTCAGTTGTGGAATTCCAGGAATGGAAGTTGAACTGATTTTGGATCTGAGCAGGGAATGCAGAGGTGATGGAGCATGGTGGAGGCAGAATGAGAGGAGAGGTCACGTGTTTGGGTGCGTCAGGCCTCGACCCAGTGAAGCAGCAGGAGCACTCGTATTGTGTGCGAGCACAGAGGGCAGGTAGTGAGGCATAGCTCTTAAAACTACCACACTGCCAGCCTAAACCTGTCACTGGTCATCACAACTGAGCTGCACAGGATATGACACACACACACCCAGGTCTGATTCATCCTGCATATATAACCTAGAGAATGAGGAAAACATACAAAATTGCACACATGCTCTGATGCACAGGAGAGGATCATCATCATCAGACATGTGTTTATGGTTTTTTTTATATGTTGTTATGTCTGGTGTGTGTATGAGACTGTGTGTGTGTCGTCTCCAGCTGTAACCTACAGTATACATGCCCTGTAATTAACATGCTTTTTGTGCCAGATGCTATATCTGTTATTGAGAGAGGCACATGTGGTTTCTTTTGTGGCACAGCAGAGGATCTATATCCAGAAGAGAGGGAGAGTGCGTGTGCATTTGTGTGTGAGATATATTGACCGTTTTCACATCTGCTTTTGATCTGAACATACATTTAGGTCTGCTTGCTGAGTGTGTTTTCTTGAGTGAAATTCACCTGTCTCATCAGAAATAGATTAAGAAAGTTTGTTTTATCTGTTACTGTCCTGAGACTGTGAAATATCTTCACATCAAGATTTGAAAGTGTGCAGGTTCAGTCGTCCAAACACTGTATTAAATAAACTGCAGTCAATTTCCACCCCAGATGTGGACATACAGTAGCATAATCCTACAAAATGTTCAAATCAAAATCTCTCTCTAAACTGACAAATGAAACGGTGGCCGCATAAAGGTCTCGCTTCCTCTTTGGTCCTGAAAACATTGCGCATTGGAAACAGTGAGGGTGTCTGGCAGGGTGTGGCTGCCTTTGGACAGAGCTGAGTCCACTTCTTCTGGTCTCTGGAAGTTAACAGGAGCAGAGGAAAACTGGAGCTTGGCCACGGCGTACTCCAACAGCTGGATCCACAGTGAGGCTAAATACAGTTGTCGCTCTTCACAGTGGTTTGCACTCAGTTTGAATATGACAACTGCAACTGCATTAAAAACCCCTGCCAGTGAAAATGAAGTTTTTTTTTTATCATGGTAACATGACCATGTGGTGTATTTCATGTGCTAGAAGACACATCATGAGTGAAATAATTAGTCCTTGTCGTGGCTGAATATTTCCAGCTTGAAACTAGTGAACCAATGACAGATAAAAAACATGGATTGAAACAAATCGAAGGAACCATTCCTGTCCTTTTTGTATAATTACTGTTTTTCCAATTTCCCAATAGTACAACTTGCCATTGTGTGGTGTGTAGTATTTTTACAGTGTTTGAGCAGAGTCATAGATGAGCTGCTATGTAGATCAGGGGTCCCCAAACTTTTTCCTGTGAGGGCCACATAACTTTTCCCTTCCCTGATGGGGGGCCGGGGTCAGTTTGTAACAGAAAAAGTGTGACGATCGCAGGGGTGCCTAAACGTAGACTTTTATTATTTTCCAGAAAGCCACACATAACCAAATATTAATAACCCTTTCCGGGATCTTCACAGAAAAAAAAGTCAGGAAATAAATGATAACACTATTAATGAAATAAATAACACTATTTATGAAATAAATAATAACCAAATAACCCTCTCTGGGATCTTCACAGAAAAAAGTCAGGAAGTAAATAACACTATTTCTGAAATAAAATTACACTATTTATGAAATCAATAAAAACCAAATAACTCTCTCCGGGTTCTTCACAGAAAAAATAAAATCTGGAAATAAAGTTAAATTAAGGAAAAGTCATGCAGAGGTCTACAAAAGTTTGTAAAGCTAAAAAAAATCATGAATAAAATAAAAGACATAGACTCAAAAATTATTTTTCTACAAGAAACTCATCTACTAGAGGAGGATTAGAATAAAATTAGAAGAAGATGGCAAGGTATCGTATTCACATCTTCATTCTCATCCCGAGCCAGGGGAGTTATGATTCTTATACATAAAACAGTCCCATTCCATGTGGAAAATGTAATTCGAGACAAATTTGGAAGATATCTAATCATCCAAGGTTCGTTGCTATCAGAAAATATAAATTTGGTGAATGTATACGGTCCCAAAATTGATGACTATAATTTCTTTGTTAATCTTGTTCTTACTTTAGCATCACTTACTGGGCAGCATATAATAGTAGGGGATTTTAACTGTACATTGAATCCCAGTATAGATAGATCAACAGGATTAGACAGTATGCATAATGGATGTAGAACGACTATTAAACATTTCATGAAAGAATTGAGACTGTTGGATATATGGAGAGAATTAAAACCACAGGTCAAAGCCTACTCTTGCTATTCTAATACCCATAAAACATTTTCTCGTATTGATTATTTCTTCGTTTCCACAGAATTAAGGTCCAAGATTCATAACTGTTTCTATGATAACAGTGTGATTTAAAATCACGCTCCCTGCTCTTTAGTATATGTGGATAAAAAATTGATAAAGAACCCAGCTAGGTGGCATTTTCAACATAAATGGCTTCAGGATAAGACATTTGTCGAGTGCATAGAAAAACAGATGAGTTCTTTGACATCACCGCTACACAAACAACTGCAGGTATAAAGTGGGAGGCATTCAAAGCTTTTATAAGGGGGCAAATCATTAGTTGTACAGGTTCAAAATCTAAGAGGGCCAAAGAAAAGAGAATCCAAATGGAACATAAAAATGCTTCAAGAAAAGGTGTATGCAAGTAGTAACCCACAGTTAGAGAATGACTGATTGATTCTGAGAGCTGAATATGATAAATGAAAAAATCTACGAACAGGGCTGCCTCGAGTCTTTTAAGACTGAAGCAAACCTTTTATGAACAAGGTGAAAAATCAGGGAAATTACTGGCATGGCAGATTAAACAATTAGAATCCAAAACACCAATATCCGGTACCATAAATAATGGACAGGTAGTTGTAGAGCCGGTAAAAATTAATAGCGCCTTTAGAGATTATTATGAAAAACTGTATGATGCAAAAAATAAGTGACTTAACCAAGCTGAATGGGTTTTTAGGTGGATTGTCTATACCATGCATTCCAAATGAAAGCAGGGAGATTCTGGAGGCTGGAATTAGTCAAGGAGAAATTGGACAGGCCATTGATAATATGAAGTCAGGGAAAACAGCAGGACCAGATGGCTTTCCAGTTGACTTCTATAAAAGATTTAAGAATAAATTAATAAAACCACTTTTGGAAATGATCCTAGAAGCATTTCAAAATAGTGATTTACCACCATATATGAATAATGCTGTCATCATATTATTACCAAAACCAGGTAAACCCTCCAGTAAATGTGAAAACATGAGACCAATAAGCCTATTAAATTCTGATCTTAAAATTATTTGTAAAATCTTAGCTAAACGCTTACAAGATATATTACCAAATATTATAGATCAAGATCAGAATGGCTTTGTAACGCGAAGACCAGGTTCACATAATGTAAGAAGAGTACTTAATGTCATTCATTTCAGTAAAGACACACCGGACACAGCTCTCCTATCATTGGATGCTGAAAAGGCCTTTGATAAGGTTGAATGGCCTTACCTTTTCGAAGTTTTACAAAAGTTTGGACTTGGAAATAATTTTAGAAAATGGGTCAAGATAATATACAATATTGCTACAGCAGAAATTTTAACAAATGGGAACATCTCAAAATCAATAAAAATCAACAAAGGCTGTCAACAAATGTATACATATATTTTTTTTCTCATTTTTTTTTCTGTGTTTGGGTGAATTGAGTTTTTTAACATTCATGCTCACAATTAACAACAGCAGAATTTACATTGGGTCAGGTTTTGAATTATCACCAGCACTGAGTGTGTACAGATGTGGTGAGTAAGTTTGTGTGCTTGTACATCATTTGTTCCTGCTTTGCTGCAATATTTTAAACAACAGAATAATGACAACATAGCACTGTTCATCTACCGCCAGACAGAATATCAGAGTGTTTGAATACTTTCCATTTAAGCTTGTCTGTTATTAGAGATAATAGTTTCATCTGTGTCCTGCTTTCATAAGTCAAACAGCAGCTGTGAGAGGACCGGTGATTATTATCTGGTTAACCTGTGAAACTGACAGTGAAGCTTTGTTTACTGTCTAAACATTATATTTACTCTGAACTAAATGACTTCCTTCATTATCTTCTCTTCTCTGCCTTATTCTCAGATACATCTGACTGCTTGATGTGTCAGTCCAGTCCTCTAAACTCGACTACATTCTTAGAAGTTGCCTGTCATCTAGTCTAAGTTGTATGTGTATGTGTGCTCATGTAGCAAAATATTCTAACCATGGTGGTTACTACATAGAAAATTTCCATCGACATTCCTGCATATTTTCCTTCAGAGAGCTTCTGAGGTTTGAGAGCGCTTCCCTTAAGAAGACACTGGTTCCTCCGCTGCTTCCGCCACTTTGAGCTGAGGAATTTCAGAGGAATGTTGCTCATAAAGTCATCTCTCTCTCCTCGATTCCCACAGGGTTCTTTTATCCTTGTGTATGTTCTCATGCAGTGTGTGCCAGCATCTGTTTGTATGTGTGGGTGTGTGGGTGTGTGTGTGTGTGTGTGTGTGAAAGCTGTGTGACCTTTTGGTGTTGCTGGAGTATTAACACACTCCTGCCAGGTTCCACACGATCTGCTCTGATCTTAGTATACAAAGAGCTGTTTGTAACTTTACAGATGCGGCACCTCATCACCATTATGTAACTGGTTAAAGGTGCTGTGTGCTGCACTTCAGCAGTCATAAAATTGCCTCATCAGTTCTGAGATGTACGTGTAAATGTTGTAAATCAGTGGATCCACTGCCAACAAGAACTGGCTGCCTTTTCTTGGCAATGGACACTGCATTTTATCGTGAATGGTAAAATTACTGCGTTTTATTGTTAATGTTACCGTTTCTGCATTTTATGGTAAGGCAAAGCTATGGATTGCCATTTTATTGTGTACAAGCACTCTGATCTTGTAACGTAAAAAGAACTAGCAGTTTCAGTGCTTTTCAATAAAGACATTCAAGGCATGACTTAACCTTCTGTTGACATACAGTAAATGCTCCAACATCCTGCAGTGTGAAGTGAGAGACCTACAGGCGGAGAAGGATGTTGTTCGTTTGTGAATAATTGAGTAAGCAGTTAGCGACAGTAGGTTGGAACCAGAGGGGGGAAAAAAACATCAGACAGAACCAGGCTCAGGACAGGCAGTCATCTGCCTCAACCGGTTGGGGTGAGAGTCGGGGTGAGAGAGGTGGGGATAGAGGATGGCAGATAGAGAGCAAGCAATACAAACAGAACAATGAACATTTTGTAGATTGGGACACTTTCACTATGTCAGTTCTCAACATTGTCAGTATCAAAGTCAACAAATAACAGAGAATGTGTTAAAAACTGAACAAAAAATAAATAAACCATCACATCATCAAATTAATATTTAGTTGTCCTGTCATTAACATGCAGTAGAGCTCTAATCCTGGCTAGCATGTTCCCTACGAGCCTTTCTCACCGTTGAGGGCTAATCTTGTCCCATTCTTCTTGAATTACTGCTTTTAGTTCTTCTAAATTCTTTGGTTTACGTTTTGAAACAGACCTTTTGATAATCCACCACAGATTTTCAATGGGGCTCATGTCCAGGGATTGAGCTGGTCATGCTAAGACCCGGATACTGTGCTCCTGCAGCCAAGTTCTACTGGCCCTGGAAGTGTGGGTATTATCTTGTTGAAACATCCAGTTTTGACCTCAACAGAACAGTGCACATACAGAAGGGAGCATGTGGGTTTGACACAATACTTGGCGGAGTTCAGTGTGCTATCACAGACAGTGAGCCTCCACCATGTTGGACAGTAGGTACTGTAAATGCTGGAGATAATGCTTCTCCTGGTCTTCTGCATCCCCTCACATTAGCAGGAGGAAGATAAAGCTGGAAACTGGACTCATCTGACCACAGAATCGTCTTCTAGTACCTGTCTGTCCCATTCTTGTGTGCTTGGGCCCAATGACGCCAGGCTAACCTCTGTCTGTCAGTGATCATGGACTTCTTAACAGCCTTGTAGGACCTTAAGTCATGATCTAAAAGTCAGCCACATACAGTGTGGGTGGAACACTGGACCCCAGTTTGGTTTGACCTCTGCTGCTGAAGCTCCTGTGATGTCATTCAGCGGTTTTCCCTGCATATGCAGATCAGGATGCGGTCATTTCTTGCTGAAGAATCTCTTGGACGCCCAGATCATCGTTTTTCTTCCAAGCTGTTGATTTGTCTGTATTTCTGCAGAGTGGATCCAACTGCTGAAGGACTGCATTTGCACTTTCTGACTATCTGGCGGCGGCTGTAGCCTTCCTGGCTGAGAATCTGTATCTTCAGGCATGTTTCCTGCATTAGGTTCCTTGTTTTAGCCATTTTTTCTCTCTGAAGAAGTTTGAGATGTGCAGGTTTTATATAGATGCGAAGCACAGCAACAAAAATTGTGTCTTTTAATAAAAAGCACGACCTTCATTAGTAGATCACTGGTACCAAAATGACCCAATACTCAAAATTTCTTATCTTTTTTTTTATGGAACCAATAAATTTTAAGTCTTTAATGGCTTTTTTAGGATTTGTTTAGTATTTTGGCTGTAACTGTACTAAAAGAAATTGCACTTGAAGACCTGAGAGTGATTCTTAATGCAACATTTCACAAATACATGGGGTGTCCGAAAGCTTTTTTTCACCGCTGTATTTAGTCCCCATGCAAACAGGTTGGTCCGAAATACCAAAGGGATGCTAAAGACTAATTTCAGATTGGATGGAGTAGGTGACAGGGTTGCCTTGTATTCTGTGTATGTATCTGCTTGTGTAGAGATTATTAAGTAACAAGTCTCATTAAGACAGTTACATAAAAAGTGTTCTCAAGAAAAAAGTCACAATTATGACAAAGAAATTTTGCATTCACAGATTCAACAGCTGGAAAGACAGGTGATTGATGCAGAGAAACGGGCCTTCACTGCTCAGCAGCAGGTAAGGATCTTAACTAAGGCGTCTTTATCTGGACTCTGAGTGTGTGTGGCCGTGTGTGAACGTAGTTATCTGTGTGCGTGTGTGATGATTTCAGGTGCAGTGGATGGAGGAGAAGCTCAAAGCTCCAGATGGTCCATCCGGAGACTCAGAGGTGCGTTTGTTTCAACAGTGCCAGGAGCTGCAGGCCTTAGTGCAGGAGAAGGAGGACGTCATCGCCCAGCTGGAGCAGCAGCTGGAGGAGCAGGTAAAGCACATACACGCAAAGATTTTCAACAGATGTGGTGCAAGTGAATTTTTTTTTTCTTTTTCCCCCAGTGCAAAATAATGAAGACAAAGACGTGGCATGCAGTCAGTCTTCACAAACACAGAGAAAGAGCAGAAGTGGAAATAAAAAACTTCAAACTGTCATAGCACTACAAAAACACAGAAGATACAGGAAGACCAAACTTTTCCTTTAAGCCTTTAAGTCTCCAGCGTTTTTAATCTTGTTCTTCATTTCAATTTTACAACCCTATCCTATGTAATAACAGATAGTATCCCTAATGAATTTTAGTCCCTTCTATCTTCAACATCTCTCTCTGTTTCTCAGCATATCTGTAGCTGCCTGTATGAACCCAGAGTGACAGATGGCTTAAGGTTGTGGTTTTTGTTGGGGTTTTTTTGTTGCCAGAAACAAATCAGACTTCAAGATGCCAAAACAGTGGAGGAGAAAGCAGCTAAGATCAAGGAGTGGGTGATGCTGAAGTTGTCGGAGGTAAACATGTTTCTGCATTGGATATGTAGGTACAAAAACAATTTACATATGTTGAAAAGAGACCATGTGGAAACTGGAAGGTGAATTAAAGTAATTAATATGTAATCAATGTCTGAATCAAGTCGGCATTTTATATGAAATATGTTTATGCTTCAGTTTGAGGTTGAGAATGCAGCATTAAGAGAAACCAACAAGCAACAAGAGGCTCAGATTTTGGAGCTACAGAAACAAGTACAAGGTAAAAAGTTATATGTCTCAATTTACCCATGTTTGTTCATGTCCGCTTGTACGATTTACATTGATACAAACTTCCTTGACAAAACTAAACTGCATGGCAATTACTAATATGTGTGTAACTATAATGAAGGCATCATACAAGTGTCTTTTAACATTTATTTTTCTGCTCAGTCAGCCGACGCCGTGAAAACTATGAAAATTAAGTACATACAAACATTTAAAATATACAAAGTTTCACAAAAAAAAGTCTCTAATTAGATGGATTCCAAAAATAAGTCTACTATGCAGATTTTCTGTTGTTAGACAGGTATGATATGCTAGCTTGCGACAACAATACATTAAAACCGTCCATAAAAAGCACTTTAACAAGTATTGCCAACAAATATGAAACAAATAAAACTTAAAAGTCACAATCACTGTGTGCGCCTCTCAGATCATGCAAAGTAGTTATGTTTTTAGGTCCTATCATTTCCTCTCAAGCAATGTTGGTGTATTTCTCTGCAGCTGTATTGCATTTGACCCACAATGCCACAGGTGTGACCCTTAACTAAACTGTGGTCATGTGACTTGTTTCATTCTCCATCAAATGAGCGTTACATTTTAAACCAAACATCAATGTTAAAGGTACACATTGTCAAAGTTACCTTTCTTAACATCTTATTTACTGTGCTTTTGATTAGTTTTAATGACCATACGAGTTCTAACATTTATGAAATGCTGACAGAAAATAATAGCTAACTTGAACCTAGAAATCTCTAAAATGACTGTCTTTTGCACAGTTACAATGTGTTCATAAGTACTATTGAAACCTGTGTTTTTGCAGTGTTTGAGCAGAAGTGTGGTGGTGGACGAGGAGTCCTTTGCAGACCAGGAGAGGCCCAGCGTCTCAGCAGCCTGACGTTTGGCTGTTTCCAAGTGAGAGGGAAAAACCCCCAGGTCCTTACTGGACCAGCACCATCCCAGAGGACCCTCAGCACACAGGGAGAGACTGAGGGCAGAGACAAAACTGGTAAGTCCCCACAAAGTCGCAGCACTTGATAATGGAAACAGCTTCTGTAAGTCTGCATATTTCTGGGTTTAACTGGATGTGGAGGCAGAGCTGGACAAAGAAAAGCACATAGTGAAGTCATTTCCAGGGTGTGTTAGAAAACTACTTTCCGCTGAAGTATTGTAAAAATGTTGATGAGGAATTAGAGTGAGAACAAAATGTGTGATGGACTGTGATAAAATATGCACACAGTAACATCCCTTGTTCATATGTAAGACACAAGGATAACATACATGTATGACAGACAGTAGCCAACAGTTAGTAGGTGAACAGATCAAATAATGGAACAGCTGTTTTAATTTAGGAAGAAATCATCTTTTTACGTTCGAACCCTGCAGAGGTATTTAATGTGTTACTGCTGTTTGCATGAAGACAAAGCTGAGTCCTCTGATATGCTTAATCAGCTTAATGCTGAAAGCAGCATGTTGTTATGCTTTCCTTGACAATGCTAACATGCATTCAGCAAAAATAATATTTACAATGTTCATTATATTAATTTGATGTGTTAGAATCCTAACCTTTGCTCATTACCTATAAACAGTGCAGCAGAGGCTGATGGGAATACCATTAGTTCTGCAGGGGTATGGTCATAAACTACTATAAATAAATTCAATTGTGTGATAGTGGTGCTATTGTGAAATGTTAGGGGCTAGCTGCCATTTCTAGAGCCACAATACAAGCTAATCAACAAAACCATTGCTTCTATCAGAGCGTTGAAATGAAACCAAAGATTCATGTCATCATACTTTGCTTTGGGAATCTTAGTTTGCTGTATAGCTCGGGTGAAAAGTGAATTTAATTGAGATACAGCTATACATGTTTCAAAGTGACACATCATCTCTCATTAATTCTGAAATTATAAACTAACCCTAATTCTAGCCCTTTACTGAATGGGTTTCAAGGACCCCATACGATGCCACACACACTTCACACAACCCCCATAAAACAACTATGAATTAATGCAGCTAACACGTATCATTTGTGTTAATTTATGTTTTGGCAGAGAAGAGTAGCAAGCAGACAGCCTCCTCAGGGACAGATGTTGAAGTCCACAGACCAAACCATACTGGCCTGGTGTGTCCACCAGTAGAGGACAGCAGTGCATATGAGAACCCTGGTGAGAATGCCTGTGGACCGGAGTCTCGCTGTGTCTCATCTGTGCTCTCCAGTGCTGCATCAGAGGGGGAGGGAGGCAGAGGGAGAGTGTGCGGCTTAGAGTTCAGCCGGCCTGGCAGCGACACCTACCTGACTGCTTCTGACGACAGCAGCTCTCTGTTTGACGATGACATGCAGCGAGCCGAGCGTCTCGGCATTAGCCTGCTGGAGTCATCAGACGGAACGCTAGCAGGGTGTAAGGAGGGGGAGGAGGAGGGACACGGGGCTAAGCTGGAGGACTGCACCTCTGAGGAGCTCAACAAACGATTCCAGTCTCAGAGGCTTGACTCCTCGTCCTCCTCCAGTGAGCCGAACACCCCCAGCCCCATCCTCACACCAGCCCTCACCCCTAAGCGACCCAACCCACCCCAGGACCCAAGAGACAACCCCGCCTCACCCAAACAGCCCCGCCTTAGGACCCCAGCAGGGTTCGGGCTGATGAACGTGTCCCTGGCCAAGAAACACCTGAGCCAGCCACCAATCAGCAGTGAGGCCACACATGGTCAAACACGCAACGCCCTCAGCATGCTGCGCCCCCTACGGCCACAGGAAACCGACCTCGACCAGCAGCAGGAGGTTGGCATGGAGACAGGCAGGGACACACCTCCACAAATTCCTCCCAGCTCACAAACCACCATGCCATCCTCACAGACCTCATCTGAACCCGGGACAGAGATTAGCTCAGTGAGGTCTGACTGTGACGGCTCAGTACCTGGCAGCAAACCTCCGACTCCACCTTTACACAGGCTGCCCTCCTGGGTAAGACTGTCCAAGGTTTATTGATTATACGTTATTTGAAGAATAAAGCTGCTAATGGTCTTTTTCTTACCATCAACAAACCAGACAAAACAACATTCACCTGGTGCTAACATGTATTGTGCGTGCCAAATGCTAATATATCTTATTCTTTGCCATAGTCCACAGCCTCTTAAATATGCATGAGCCAAAAGACATGCTCCTCCATTACAATATAACTGGGCACTTACGTGATTCTGCTTTTGTTTTTTTCATTATCGATTGTGGTCTTAATTTTTTGTTTATTTTTATTACTAGAATTGTCTGAGATAAGGAATAAAGCTCACGTAAGCATGCTTTAGATATATGAAACTTTAACGAAGCCCTTTGTTTTAAATAATTAAAGGCAATAAATATTTTAGCAATATGTTTTCCTCTACTAATGAACAACTACACAACTTCAAAAATGTGCCTTTGTGTTGCTCACACTGCCATCTGCTGTTATGATGCATGTTTAGAACAATAGAAAGTGCAGTCTGCATGGCAGCAGCACATAGAACATGTAACTTGAAATAAGAATCCAACATCACAAACATAATTGCCAGTTGTGTGCTATTGTACAATATATCAATGCACTGTGTTGCTTACGAAATGTATGTTTTTAATCGCAGATGTGTTCTGTTAAAGTCCTGACTGGTAGTATTGCATTTTCTTCATAGGAAAGTCGTATCTATGCTGTGGCTAAATCAGGAATCAGACTGTCTGACACGTCCTGCACAGACCCTGCTAGCAAAGGTAAGACTGCACAAAAACATGGAGGTCAAATTGCTGAGCTGCTCACACAGTCTCTGCTAGAGAGATTCAATACTGACTAACTGAAGTGTAATCTGTGTCACAGATCCCTCCCTGCAGTCCTCTTATCCTGCCTTTGTAACGTACACATCCCTCATTTATAAAAACATGACTACACCGGTTTACACTACTCTAAAGGGGGTAAGTATAAGAGCACACAACAGCATTTACTGTCACTTACACATTCCCTCCATCTGTATTTGATCACCTGTGACCTTATTCACAGCATCTGGTTTGTTCTGTGTTTTACTGATCTGTAGTTAAGTCAGCCAAAGTTGATTGTAATGTATAGTGTAGTGGTCTGTCTATGACTGTGTGCATGCTAACCACCACAGCACTTCCATCTTGCAGAAAGCCACTCTGTTGAGCAGCAGTCCGTTCTCAGATGAATCATCCAGCTCTGAGGAGTCATCCAGTTCAGGAGAGGAGGATGGTTCCCTCTGCAGCTCCCACACCTCCTCCAGCTCCAGAAAGGACAGCAGCCCGGGCAGCCCGCGCTCTCTCAAGAGGGGTACAACACAAGTCTTCTTTGGATTTGTTTAGAAATCCCACAGCAGTGGAAATCCAGACTGCCCTTGAGCACAGCTGTTGATGCAATGGTCAAAACTGTAAAAAAAAACATTCCGTAGCAAATCTCTAATGTTGATGAATGTTTCTCTGTTTCCTACACATGAGTATGAAGTCATTGTTAGTGTATACATCTGTCTTCCAGCTGTGTCTATGGCTTCAATGACATCAGAGAGTGACTACGCCATCCCTCCTGATGCGTACTCCACTGACACTGAATGCTCTGAACCTGAACAGAAACTGCCCAAGACCTGCTGTTCATCCAGTGACGACGGCAAGAGTGTGAGTCACAGATTGCTTTATCTGTAACACACACATCACAGGGAACCACATTAGTTTCCATGCTCCACATTACCATACACTACACTGGCTGATGACCCTCCAGAGCTGCTTTAAAGTCTTTTGAGGCAAGTTTACAGACTTTGTTTTAACGCATCTGAGAATTACTTCAGTACCTTTTAATGGCAGGTAAACATCAAGTAACCTATTAGTTTGTTGGTATCTTGTTGTTTAAGCTTACCACCCTCAAATATTAATAACCAATCAGTTATTTTGTTTTTGCAGCTATGATTTTATGGGATTCTCCTTTACATCTTGCAATGTACATAGTACTGCATCAAACTGAATGGTGTCATGTCCTCTAGGAGCCAATGGAGAAGTCAGGCTACCTGCTGAAAATGGTCAAGACCTGGAAGAAAACCTGGAAGAGACGCTGGTTTGTCCTCAAAGATGGAGAGCTGCTCTACTATAAGTCACCTGTAGGTTTTAGTCGGCAATTCTGTTTCATCGCAAAATGTTGTTCCATGTTTTTGTGTTTAATATTTTTATGTTCCTTTATCAGGAATTAGTTATGTAATTTTGTTGTGCAAAAATTAAGAGCTTAAAGCAAAGTAAGGATTTGTTTTTTAATATGATAAATATATTATCTATAAATTAAAAGACCATCTGTTATAAAGTCAGCTGGTCTGAGCTGGGGTCATGCCTCTGCAGTGAGTGAAGCTGTAATCCTTTATCATCCTCCCACAGAGTGATGTGATCAGGAAACCTCAGGGTCAGATTGAGGTCAACGCCACCAGCAGCATCGCCCGAGGTGAAGGGAAACAAGTTCTCCAGGTATGTAATCCTAATTTTAAGAATTTCTTTTTTTCCCAAAAGTAAACAGTCTGCATTATTTAACAGTTCTACAGTGATAAAAATTAACTCTAACCAGATCTTAGTCACTTTACGAAGCCCAATAAATCTTACATTCTTTATACATCTTCACCTCCGCCTGTGTTTTTCATTCCTGTGTGTAGATAGTGACGGGGAAGCGTGTTTACTACCTGAAGGCCGACTCTCCCAACCTGCTAGAGGAGTGGCTGCGGGTGCTGCAGAGTGTTCTGAGGGTGAAGGCCGCCAGTCCTCTCTTCACTCAGCCAGATATTCGCCCTGGCATGAAGGGACTGCTCATCAAGGTCCACACAACATGCAACCATGATTTTAACTCTCGCAACTAAAGAAAACTTGAAATCTATGATATTGGATTTTTGCTAATATCTGAAAATGCCAACATTCCTCAGCTCGTTCTGGCCATTTGCTCATGTTGAAACATCCATCCATCATCTATACATCGCTTAATCCTCATTAGGGTTGCGGGGGGCTGAAGTCTGTCCCAGCTGTCCAGTCTATCACAGGGCTACATATACAGACAAACAATCACACTCATGTTCACACCTACAGACAATTTAGAGTTACAAGTTAATCCCAGCATGTTTTTGGACTGTGGGAGGAAACCAGAGTAGACAGAGAAAACCCACTCATGCACAGGGAGAACATGCAAATTCCATGCAGGAAGATCCCAGGAAGGCCGGGACAGAAACCGGGGATCTCCTAGCTGCAAGGCGAAAGTGCTAACCATCGAGCCACTGTGCAGCCCACTCATACTGAAACAGAGAATATTTTTTCCACCTCATACAGAGAGCATTTGGTCTCTCCAAACATATTATTGAATGAACATATTATTATGTCTACTCTAATCTGAACATTCTCTGAGCAGTGAAGACACAATCGTTTGCATTCACTGCTCAAAATAAGAAAACTACTTCAACTTACAAGTAAAATATCCCATATTTATTGTTATGTAGCACTTTCAAACAAAACTGTAAACTTTGAGCATGACAGAAGTTTTTAGCCTGGAACGGTTCTTTTTGCTGATATTTCATTTTAAAGCCTTTATCAGCCAATAGCAATGATGAGGGCAATGTCATTGTGCATCCCTAGAAAATTTACAAATTTTTCAAGAATGCTATGAAGGCAGTTTTATGTGCATAACACGTTTCACAATGTTGTTGCTTCTCAAATATTCACCACATTTTTTATGTTAAATTTTCACTGTAAATTTGCACTTTCTCTGTTACAGGTGAAGCACGGCTACTCTAAGCGGGTTTGGTGTGCTCTGATTGGGAAAACATTGTACTACTTTCGCAGCCAAGAGGATAAGGTGTGCTTCAACATCACTCAGCACAGTTAAAAGTATACAGAAATAAATACTGTAATGGGAAATGTAGTACACTTGACAAGTGATAGGTTTTTATGTTTTCACCTGAATACTTTTACTTGAGCTGTTAGTTTTGTATCTGAGCGTGTTCGGTATGTCTGTCCATGTTTCCAGTTCCCGCTGGGTCAGATTAAGCTGTGGGAGGCCCGGGTGGAGGAAGTGGACAGGTCAAGAGATTCTGATGACGACCTGATGGCGTGTGGGCGGGGCTTACAGGTGGCAGCCTTCACCATTGCTATCCACCCACAGGAGCAGGGACCGACCTACCTGCTCATTGAATCCCGTCATGAAAAGGTCAGCACCATTTGAATGCTCACCTTTTATTTTTATTTTTTTCGGTCATGGTGGCAGTTTTTATGCCCTGTTATTCTGTGGGGCTAGCAACCAGGACATCAATGCCTTATTGCTGTATTTTTCTGTTGACGAAGTTTGAGTTTGTATATGTTGTGTTGTCTTTATGTCTGTAATTTTCATTTTCTTTTATTTTGTCCTCACAGACCTTGTTGTCCTTTTTATGTTCCTGTGTATCCGTTTATGTGAACTCTAACTGAACAGAAGATTGATCTGTTCTCTAAGTGAAAACATGTTGGCTGTTGGCCTTGTGTTTATTTCAAACGTTTCTGGTATTCCTTATGTTAATCTGTGCGACTCTATAGGATTCATGGCTGTACCATCTGTCTGTGGCAGCGGGCACCACAGTGGGTAAAGTCGGCACTGAGTTCGAGCAACTGGTGGGAAAACTCTTCCAGCTGGATGGAGATGCAAGTAAGTATTTCCCACAAATACACTGACTTTTTTACAGACTGTTTTACAGTCTTGTTTTACTAATAACTGGTCACATTTTCTGCCATGCCTTGTTAAAGTACTTTCACACAGATCATTTTATTGTCATTGTGACCTGTAAGTCTGTCTTACATCACCAGAAGTATAATGAAAAATATATTGAACATGTAGAGGAGCCTATTTAGAACTACATTTAGAACCTAACTGCTTTTAAAAAGGTCCATTTAAAAATGAATTACAGCCCTAAATCAGATTTCTGAGTTAGGGCTATATGTATTATTGGCCATCAACATCACCGGGAAGCAAAATTCCCAAGTAGATACCCTTCAAATTCAGTCAGTAACTGATTCACGACTGTGAGGAAGGTGTCATACGAGTCAGTGATACTGATGTTATTAAACCTGTTGGAAACATTCTCAAATGCAGCCTGAGCAAATCTGATGCAGCAGAAATGAAACACAACAATGATATAGTGTTTTTAGTCATAGTAGTACTACTTTTTTATTCTCGCATTTTAAATGTACTTCTAAGTTTCCTTTATGTGTGTTTTTAGATTTTATTTTATGTGTCTTTTAGCAGGCAGTGCACTGTATGTCTTCCTCTGCTTATACTGTTCCTCTTGTGCAAAGCTTATGTCATTCTTTTGTAGGACTTGTGCTTATTGTTGCCTTTATCTAGTCTGTCTATGTGCCTTTCAGACTCTCAGATTTGGAGACATCCCGTGTTGTGTTTCAGTAAAGAAGCTCTGTCATCTCCTCTCACCACCCTGCCCTCACAGGCCCTGCAGACAGAGGCTGTTAAACTCTTCAAGGTACACAAAATACATGCATGCAGAAATATGTAGCACCGATATGCAGTTTTACCCTGAAACCTCTATATGATCCAGTAATCCTGTCACAATTCCAAAACTGTAGTGTCTTTGATGGGATACAGGCTTATTTTTTTGATACCCGTGCTGATGCTGCTACTCTGATTTATTCTCCATCTCCATCATCTTCCTTCAGACATGTCAGCTGTTCATCAATGTGGCCATCGATGCTCCAGCCATCGACTACCATGTATCTCTGGCCCAGAGTGCCTTGCAGGTGTGCCTTGCCCACCCCGAGCTTCAGAATGAGTTCTTCTGCCAGCTCATCAAGCAGACCCGCAAGAGGCAGCCACACGGCCATCCAGGACCACTGCAGGTTTGCTTCACCGCCACATGGGGGCAGCAGTAGGGTGCGGTATTAACTGCAAACGTTGACGTTTAAAAAGGGAAGGATAGTTTGTCTGGAAACAAACTATCACTGACTTAATAGACATCAGATCTGCATCAAAAAGATCAAATTTGTGTAAAAACATTTCAGGCTTCATGTCTATCATAGCTCCAAGTATAAAACTGAACTTGGGAGAATCTTGTCTCCCTTATGTTGGTATGATCATCAAAAGAGCTTTTATTGCAGCAAGAGCACTGCAGTGATTCTCCAGTCACCAAACACACCTGTAACACCAGCAGAGGGCAGATGTAAAAGCTAAATGTTCAGCACTACCTGTTAGTTTCAAAAGAGATATCAAATTTCAAAGTGTAGTTATGTCTCATCCAGCTCTAAAAAAGAACAATCAGAATGAATCATTACACAATCCTCCCTTGTGAGTTCTTCTGTATACATGAATGAACTCAGAGTTGATGATTAACAGGATCTAAATAGGCCAATTGTTTGATGGTTCCTACTATTTTCAGTCTGTCTCCTGCATTAATGCCTCTGATGCTTTGTATGCAGATTCTCTGACTCATAAATGTGACATCTAAGAATGTGTTGACTGAGTGTGTCTTTGTCATTCTCAAGGGCTGGCAGTTTCTAGCCTTGTGTGTCGGCCTGTTTCTGCCTCAGCATCCTTTCCTCTGGCTGCTCCAGGTTCACCTCAAAAGACATGGAGATGCCAGGTGAGAACACATCAGGGGCACTGAACACTGGCACGAGGAACCCCGGTACAAAACTAAATGAGGCAAATGAAAAACAGCACAAATCCAACTGTTGCAAACATAAACATACCAATGTTAGCAAGTTTGGAATGAATCTTAGTAAAGTTATGTTTATTATCACAAGTGAACAAATATGTCAAAAACAACCCCATATCTTGGCCAAGTGTGATTTTTATCTTCGTTGTCTCTTAACTGATAGCAGCAGAGTGATGTACCAGAGTGTAACTTTCTGATATTGGAGTTTAAATGCCTTTTCCTCATTCAGTATATTTACTAAGAACACACTGGCAGTTACATACATATTGTGCTTCTCTGTTTTTGCTCTACACAAGTATAATGCCAACTCTAGCACCTGTAACATTTTTTTTTGCTGTGCATGTGTTTCAGCACAATTTACAATATACCAACACTTGCCTCCAAAGATACACTGGAGTATAAATCAACTTGATCTCAGTGACAATAGAAGCTAGTCCACACTTGTAGTTCATTATAAGGGGAAAACTATCCAGTTTTGCTGGTCAGTTTTGGGACAGTTGATCTTCATATTGGCTTTCTGGATTATTTTGACACAAACCACTGTTGCTGATTTAATGCAAACACTGGTCTGGGTTAGCCTGGTTGCGTTGGGCTGGGGAAAAAGCTGACAATTAAACCAAACAACTGGAAATGGTCTTGGCCTGGCTCTGATTGAACTATGGTTTTGGGTGTGACAGCAAATGGACCAAACTGTATTTTGCAGAAGCAGATCAGGGATTTTACCATGAATTCAAAAGTGGAATTACAAAGAACTTTATCTGCTGTTCATGAACTGCTTAAAAAGCTATCTTATATCTAATCTATGTCAATAATGTGGTCGGCATGGTAACACATATGCACAGGGACATGCAGCTGATTTGCACAGAAACATTCACATATCATGTGGGCCACGATTCAGGATGACATCACAAATACAGTCTGGATGTTAAACTGAATAGTTTCAGGTGAACACAAAAAATCACACACTCACCTACAGAGCAGGTTCAGCATCCTGTGTTCACAACAAAATGCAACACTCATGCTGAATCACTGGACATGATTTGACTTAAGCCAGTTTATCTTGTCATCATCAGCATGATGAAACTTTTTACTCAAAAAACAGATGTGTAGTCATGCCGTGTACTTTAATTTATGAAACAGTTCAACCGTGAACATGGTTGTAACTTAAATAAGAAGCTTTGTACATGTTTAGTTTATTAATTGGACCAACATGTATCTTAAACTCCCTATCTGGTCATTGATGTAGTTTGTAAGACACCTTGAAACAGCTTAGATGTATCTCTACACCGTTGCTTCCTCTAGAATGTACAGATCTATGAAGTGCCTGTCTCTTTCTCCTGTCACCCTTCCACCACTTGATGTAGCTTGAGCACACCAATCACCTTCAACTCTGCTCATACACTGTAGTACTTCTCTATGCTACACAGTGGGAAGTTGTAATTGGAGTAATTCAGCCATATTGCAGTGTCTAGGTGGAAACGTTCAGCCTGGCACTGACTGCTTATTTCGCTCATGATGTGTCTTCCTGCTTATAAATAACATCATACAGACATAGCATAATGAATTAGTGCCTCCCTGTTGCCTTCAGGACGGAGGTGGGTAAATATGCCATCTACTGCCAGCGCTCTATGGAGCGGACCCAGCAGAAAGGTGAGAGGCAGTCCAGGCCGTCCCGTATGGAGATCCTGTCTATCTTGCTGAGGAATCCATATCACCACTCCTTGCCCTTCAGCGTCCCCGTGCACTTCCTCAACAACACATACCAGGTAACAATAATACACACCGGAAGACAGCTATTGACGGAGTGAAATGCTAGCTCATGGAGACAGGTTGTATTTTGCTGATAAACTCTCACATCATACTCTGTCATCACATACAGGGTATAATGTTAGTGTAAAACTATATTCTGGGTGAAAATTGCAAATCCAGTTCATGCTAATAACATGAGTCCTCCTGCTACACTGTCATACGTTGTGCCTGGCTTGTTCAGGACATAACAAAAGGAGATCCAGGTTGACTAAGTCATTACTTAATACTCAAAAGGTAAATATAGACGAGGGGCTTTGTTTCTGTGTCTCTGTGTGTTTATGGGGCTTACATTACTAAGGTCAGACCCAAATAACCGAAACAAAGCCCCAGCATTCATTATTCAGCATACATATAACCTTTCCACCAGGTGAATCCAGTCCTCTGAGTGAGGAAACCCATCATAGCTTCAGCTTACACTTTGCACACATCCAGCAATCAACTGTAAAGAGTTTTGTCTGTTTACACTATCATTCACATGCTCAGTCTTTTGGCTTAACTGCTCCACCCAGTATCTACCCAGGCGCTGCAGGCTTTCCTGGGTGGGTGTTTGTTTTTGACACTCAGTGCTTTCATCTCTCTCTGTGTGTGTGTAAGAAGTGATGAGATCATAGCACTGACAGCTAGTAGCACCTGTTGACTCCTCATACTGATACGTAAACCTGTTTGCTGGTAACTGTCTGCCTAAAAGACAATAATAATGAAGAGGTTGCCACATGTATCTTTATTGATAATCGGAATGCTTCAACCAGGAAGAACGTAAACATCACAGTACATAGAGTATACTGTTCAGTCTAAAAATTTCTACTGCAGATGTATCACTATAGGTTGGTGCTAAAATATTTTTTTAATTCATGCCATTTTATTTCAATTCATATTTGTTATTTTGGTGAAGACTCAACAACTATTGGGTGGTTTACTGTGAAATTTCTTGCAGGCTTTCATGTTCCTATCAGGTTTAACTGTTCCTGATCCCTAAACTTTCCATCTAACTCCAGATTTGTCCAATACTATTAACTACTGGAATTACTACCAGTTGTATTTTGTGTCCAATGCTAACTGGTATAGGTTAACATCGTAACCTCAAGTGGAATAACAGGGTAAGCATTGTCCCTGATATGCATTAGCCTATTAGCACAGGGTTTACTACTACTGTCATGTCGTTGGTCTGCAATCATTTTCCTGTTCTGTAGGTTGTGAGCTTTGATGCTTCAACAACGGTGGATGAGTTCCAGTGTCGCCTCAACCAGGACACTGGCATGAGAAAAACGGGACTGTCTGGTTTCAGCCTGTACACCGATGACCCTACAGGACGAGAGCTGGAACACTGTCTGCAAGGAGGCATCAAGGTGCATCTTTTATTCATGTGACGATTACTTTTCGAAGATTGGAAGCGCTGCATTTCTCAACACTAATCTGTCTCATATCATCTGCAGATCTGTGACATTATCTCCAAATGGGAGCAGTCATCTAAAGAGCAGCACACCGGAAAGTCAGAAAACACCAGGACTGTCCGCCTCACCTACAAGAACAGGTAGAGGAGGATGATGTTGCAATGTCACAAGAAGTACATCAATAAATACAAAACAGCAGGTTCAGCAGTCCATAAGTTAATTCAGGTTTAGAACAATGTGACATTTTGAGAGTGGATGTTCAGCAAAAGAAAAGGAATGTCCATAGTTTTGGATATTGGACCTTGTTGAGAATCAGAATTATTGCATGCAGGTATTCTGGGTAACTGAATGTTATTTAGAGAGGAACTGCCCACTTTTAAAAATCAGTGACCACTTCCAGGTGTTCAGAAATACTAATGCTTATGTCAAAGTGTTTTTGACACTAGAGTTCGTGTGAAGTAGGCCTGCACAGTGACTTGGTGGTTGTCACTTTCACCTTGCAGCAAAAAGATCAGTGGTTCACATCCCCTTCCTTCCTTCCTTGTCCGTAGGTGTGAATGTGATTGTTTGTTTGTATATGTAGCCCTGTGATAGGGTGAATGCAGGGGACAACCTGGACAGGTCACCAGTCTAAGAGCTTGACTCCAGTTGACTTAGGGTGACTGTAATGGGGATTAAGCGGTGTAGAGATAATGGACGGATGGAGTTTGTGTGAAATCAGATTTTCTACATGAAGTTTCAAAAGACTAGTTTCAAAATGAAATCATGAATAAAAGTGAAATTACTAGACCTTTGAAATCTCTGCTTGAAGTTAGAAGCTCAAAACTTGAGTAGTACAACACGTCCAAAGCGGCAGGTTTTGAAAAGAAGGAAGAATGCAAAACAATCCAAATGAATTAAATGAAAATGCTGAGTCCTTGACCTCCACAGTGAGGGGATCTTGTAGGATCTGTTCTTCTGTGGGGGACATTTTGCTGGCATGGTTTGGGTCCCTTTGTCCCCTTAAAGAGAAGAGAAACTGCAAATCACTACAAAGTTGTTCTGAGTGATCCCCTTAATCTTGTGATGAGACATTTCTATCCTGATGGGAGTGGTGTCCTCCATAATGATAATGTCTCTATCCATAGAGCCTGAGGGGTCAGTGAATGGTGTGATAAAAGTGATGTGAATCATATGCTATGGCTTTCACAGTCACCAGACATGTTAGATCACATTTTCCACCACCGTCGTTAAAACACCAAATGAGGGAATATTTTTTGGAAGAATTGTATTAATCCATTTAATAGAGTTGTAGATATTTAGAGAATTATTGCTGTCAAGGAGCAGTGAAGCTGCAGAACATTTGGCCCAACACCTTAGTAAGACACTTAATGCTGTTTTTTTCTTTGATTTGTCACCTCCCTGTATCCCTGCCTCTGCTGCATCAGTTTCCGTCCTCTTTAAAGTTGTCCATGGTGAGTGCAGTGGAATACTTGTTTAGCATTTGGTGGTAGTGCCTTTTACTATGTATTTACCAAGGACACAGTTTCATGGTATTTATACAGAGACAAGAGAGTGGCTTAGAGCACAGACTGTATAACAGATCATGATTTATTGTCACACCTACTAAGAGCCACAAGGAAGGAAACAGGAATGGATAAATGGACCAGTGAGTGGTTAACAAAGCTTCTCTGTGTAAGAAAAAGATCATGAGAGTTTGTTGATGGCCAGTATCTAACTAATTTTCTCAGAAGATCAACATGTATTTATATGACATTATTGAGCTCTATATGAGTGCTCTGTCCCCCATCACTGCATCTGTTTCTCCTCCCCCAGGCTGTACTTCTCTCTCCAGGTGAGGGGGGAGTCAGAAAGGGAGAGGTTGCTGCTGGCTTATCAGACCAACGAGGCCATTGTAGCAGGACACTTTCCTGTCAATAAGGAACTGGCTCTGGAAATGGCTGCCCTGCTCGCCCAGGTTAGAGACTGTAGTGATATTTTTAACTTGTACATTATGTATAGTATGTTTTGACTTTAGTGCATGAAGCTGCCTGTAATGCTCCTAGTCTCTGTAATATAAAGAAGAAAATATTGTATGCAATGTTGAAGACCAGACACTCTCCAAAACAAACACATCTATATACACTACCGTTCAAAAGTTTTTAATCACTTAGAAATATCCTTATTTTTGAAAGAAAAGCATTTTTTTCCATGAAGATAACATTGAATTAATCATAAATACAGTCTAGACAGTGTTAATGTGGTAAATGACTATTCTAGCTGGAAACGGCTGATGTTTAATGGAATATCTCCATAGGGATACAGAGGAACATTTCCAGCAACCATCACTCCTGTGTTCTAATGCTACATTGTGTTAGCTAATGGTGTTGAAAGGCTCATTGATGATTAGAAAACCCTTGTGCAGTTATGTTAGCACACAAATAAAAGTGTGAGTTTTCATGGAAAACATGAAATTGACTGGATGACCCCAAACTTTTGAATGATAGTGTACTCTACACAGTTCTTTCTTGAAATGTAAGTCAATGTAACCAAGGGATTGACCAGGAAGTTTTTTTAGGGCTGATATCGATATTATTTGTAATCAAGGAGACTAATGACCAATATTTGAAACCAACTTTTTTTCAGTAGAAATGAAAAACTTGGTGTGAAAATTTAGGTTAATGCAAACACTAATTTAACACTTTGCTGAAATGCCTTTGTTCATATTTTACATATGTTTATTTAAATGGGAACTTTTCCACATTTTGTCATCTTTGCTGATAGACTATTACTCATGATGTGTAAATAATTAGCGGCACATTGCTCCAGATCACAGTGTGGTGACTACAGACACAGAGAGGCAACTGTAGCAGAGTCTGAATATCAGATCCAATAACTGTCCAGGCTGATAATCGGATGATCACTAATATACACATTCTCAAGCTAAAGCAGAGACTTTCGGCTTTCATGTAGTATCCATTCTTCTATTTCAAATTGAATGTGCTGAAGCACAGAGCCTGAAGTGTAGAATAGTGTAGAACTGTCCAGATACTAACTGTATGGACTGAATGCACTGTATGTCTGTGTTCAGGTGGAGTTTGGAGATTTTGAGCGTCCCTTCTCCGCATCTGGATCAGCCCAGACTAAGTCTAATCAAACCCTGAAGCAGGTTTTGGACAGATTCTACCCAAAACATTACCGCAGGACCACAACCGAGGAGCAGCTCAGGTACAGAACACACTGAAAATTGGCTATACAACCATTTTGTACTTTCATGTGTAGAAAACACATCTATTTAGTTTATTTTCTGTTTTTATAGTCTTCTTGGACAGCAAATTTCTGTGATGAAAATTGTTAACCTCTTAATTTCCTATCAGAACTCAGCGGAAAGTTGATATTTGTCTAATATTGCCACAAAAAGATTTCCAGAAGTGTTAAATGAAACAACTTAGAAAGTGAACACTAAGGATAATTTGTGGTAATCAGGTTAATATGCTGGATGTGTTTTCCCCTTCCCCTCCTCTCAGACAATTGCTGCAGCGTCTCTCTACCCGCTGGGCTTCACTCAGGGGACGAAGTTCATCTGAGTGTGTCAGGATCTACCTGACTGTTGCGAGGAAGTGGCCGTTCTTTGGTGCCAAACTGTTTGAAGCAGGGGTGAGTGGGTGTAAGCTGTAATCTCATGTCAATTAAGTGTATCTTATCTTAAGCTCAGACATACTGTTTGTTTCAAAATGTTATGTGCTCTCAGATTAAAACCAAGATACTGTGTGGAACAAAGTAAGGCTGACATATAAACTAAATAATCTCTCAATGTAATGAAAAAAAGGGAAAGGTTTTTCTAATACAGTGTCTTCTCATAGTTTGTCCATATTTCTCCACACAGGATCTCCTTACAGGAAAACAAAATACCAGATAGTGCAATTCACAACAACAACCATAAAGTTAACAACTCACTGGCACACTGTCAATAAAAACTGATTGTACTTGTGCATATAAGGGGACGTCAGTGGTGAAGCATACAGTGTGTTCCATAGCAGCTGTGCAAAGATTCCTTTACAGTGATTGTTGCTTTCATTTGTTTTGAACTCAGCATCATTATAGTATTCTCTTGTCAATTTTTTTTTCTCAGCTCTGTCCTAAAAATATATTTGCCTCATGTGACTCCAGTTGGGTCAAGATCAAGAACAGCCACACCGGAATTTGCTACTATATACACAACACTGTTAGTGTTTGCTCTCAGAAAACTTTACAGTTACGATGGTAAATTTGGAATTGATCTCGTTTGTCTCTCTGTTTTCAGTCTATCACTCCCTCTCCAGAGCTGAGTGGACGTGTTTGGCTGGCCGTGCATGAAGATGGTATCAGCGTTCTGGAGCATAACTCCATTGTAAGCTGCTATTTACAGTCCCTCACAGCTGTCTAGACATGATTCCTTTGCTCTGCTCCCTTTATTCCTTGTCCCTGTTGATTCCCCTTGTGTTTATAAAGGACAAACCTTGGAAATTAACATTTCCGTTTGATTCTAAAATCTCCTTTCCAGTATCATGTAGCTCCAGTAATAGTCTAATTTACTATATGTCATTTCTGAAATGTAAGTCACATTAGTTGGACGTAGATGTGTACAAACTACTTGCTGTCACTTTCTCACTCAGAAAAAATGAGGTCATGTAAGAGGATTTACACAAGAACAGATGTGGGTGGGGTTGTAATATTAGATGCTTTGTAGCTGTCAAAAACTTTGACTTAGAACTTTATTTGCACAGTATG